>NC_042980.1:44156035-44163535 GCF_901001165.1 Salmo trutta
TTAGAGGTGTCACTACAGACACCCTGGTTCGAATCCAGGCTGTATCACAACTGGCTGTGATTGGGAGTCCCATTAAGGCGGTGCACAATTGGCCCAGCGATGTCCGGGGTAGGCTGTCATATTAAATAAGAATTTCTTCTTAACTGACTTGCCTAGTTAAATAAAGGATACACATGTGTTATCACTGTGCTAATGGAATTATGCTTTGACTCATATTTTTCACTTTAAAATGTATGCCAAACAAAAAACCTAGTTAAATAATGGTTAAATCAACAAAAATATATAAAATATCCAACATGTTGAATTTACTTGCCCATGTTGACTTTTATCAAAAAAGTGTGTGGACACCCCATAAATGAGTGTATTCGGCTATTTCAGCCACACCCGTTGCTGACTGGTATAAAATCGAGCACACAGCCATGCAATCTCCATTAACAAACATTGGCAGTAGAATGGCCTTACTGAAGAGCTCAGTGACTTTCAACGTGGGACCGTCATAGGATGCCACCTTTCCAACAAGTCAGTTTGTCAAATTTCTGCCCTGCTAGAGCTGCCCCCGGTCAACTGTAAGTGCTGTTATTGTGAAGTGGTTATGTCTAGGAGCAACAATGGCTTAGACGCGAAGTGGTAGGTCACACTAGCTCACAGAACAGGACCACGAGCGACCACAGGTTGAAACACTCACTACTGAGTTCCAAACTTCCTTCCGGAAGCAACGTCAATTTGGTCGGGAGCTTCATGAAATGTGTTTCCATGGCCGAGCAGCCACACACAAAGCCTAAGATCACCATGCACAATTCCAAGTGTCTGCTGTAAAGTTCGCCGCCATTGGACTCTGGAGCAGTGGAAACCCATTCTCTGGAGTGATGAATCACGCTTCTCCATCTGGCAATCTGACGGACAAATCTAGGTTTGGCAGATGCCAGGAGAACGCTACCTTCCCGAATTAATGCCCATGATTTTGGAATAAGATAATCGATGAACAGGTGTCCACATACAATACATGACCAAAAGTATCTAAATTGTATTTAAAAGATCTTCCTTTTTGTCTCATATAATTTCTTTCCAAATACTCACATTGTGATGTATCAATTCTCTTAGTGTGTGTATTTTGAGGTTCCCCCTACTTGTACAACCTTTGCCCCCGACATGTTAAAATGTACCCAGGGCACGAGGGCAAGGCCTAAAGGTGTGGTCCGCCCCACCATCCCTTACCCCCAGACCGCTGGGCCCCCTGTCCCTTGGTTCCCATGTCTCTGGTAGGATTAATCCCTGAACCACAGGTGTGGTAATCCCAAACAGAACGGCCCCGCTGACATAGGGACTGACAGCGACGGGGCCCCAATCTTCTTTGATCACGGGGCCAACAGCTGCGCTGTGCTTTAATCCACAAACCAAGCCTGGACCAGCACAAAGAGACAGTATGGGGAATGTAAGTAGGCTGGTGGCCTGGGGTGTTAGTAGAGGGTTGGGGGTAGTATCTGTCTGATTCATGATTCACTTGAAAACATGTTTTATTTAACCTTTATTCAACAGGGAGACATGCTGAGATCAATGACTCTTTTACAGATGAGACCTGAAATGACAAAATATATATACACATCAATACACTACAAAAAGTAAAACAGAGATACAAAAAAAACAATCAAAGAAAACAAACACATTCTTCAGTAAAAAAAAGTTTCTCAATCAGCTGTCTAAATTGCCCGTGAGGCACCAAATTATAAAATGTGAGAGTTTTGGAGATTATTCCACAAGTGAAGGGCAAAAAGAACTAATAGCAGATGAACCCAACTCAGGTTGAACGGGATCTCCAGAGTTAGCCATCCCTGAGACAGGGTTTGATAGCTCGTACATCTGCAGGTTAACTGTGAAATAAGATACGGTGGACGTTTGTGCAAAACAGAGTGCAATGCATTGATCTACAAGACTTCAGAGGGACAGCCTATACAGAGTTATCTAGAACCTTATCGGGTTCTTCGGCTGTCCCCATATGAGAACCCTTTGAATAACCCTTTTTCATTGCAGGTAGAACCTTTTTGGTTCCAAGTAGAACCCTTAAGGGTTCTATGTAGAACCCTTTCTACAGAGGGTTCTACATGGAAGCCAAAATTGTTTTACCTGGAATAAAATATCACCATAATCTATAACCGGTATGGATGTTGACTGAATTATTTGTTTTCTGCTATTAAAACAAAAAGCATTCCTATTCCTATAAAGGAAGTCCATTATAATAATTAAAATCAGTATGTTATGTCCATCAAATGTCTATAATGAATCACCTACAGTATATGCTGCAAGTCACTGACCTACAGCCCACTACCTTGTCACTGACCTACAGCCCACAACCTTGTCTCTGTCCTACAGCCCACTACCTTGTCCCTGTCCTACAGCCCACTACCTTGTCACTGTCCTACAGCCCACTACCATGTCACTGTCCTACAGCCCACTACCTTGTCACTGTCCTACAGCCCACAACCTTGTCACTGACCTACAGCCCACTACCTTGTCGCTGATCTACAGCACACCACCTTGTCACTGACCTACAGCCCACTACCTTGTCAATGACCTACAGCCCACTATATTGTCTCTGTCCTACAGCCCACTACCTTGTCTCTGTCCTACAGCCCACTACCTTGTCGCTGATCTACAGCACACCACCTTGTCACTGACCTACAGCCCACCACCTTGTCAATGACCTACAGCCCACTACCTTGTCTCTGTCCTACAGCCCACTAACTTGTCTCTGTCCTACAGCCCACTATCTTGTCTCTGTCCTACAGCCCACTACCTCGTTACTGACCTAAAGCCCACTACCTCGTTACTGACCTACAGCCCACTACCTTGTCTCTGTCCTACAGCCCACTACTTCGTCACTGTCCTACAGCCCACTACCTTGTCTCTGTCCTACAGCCCAATTCCTTGTCTCTGTCCTACAGCCCACTACCTTGTCACTGTCCTACAGCCCACTACCTTGTCACTGTCCTACAGCCCACTACCATATCACTGTCCTAAAGCATCTACCTTGTCACTGTCCTAAAGCATCTACCTTGTCACTGTCCTACAGCCCACTACCTTGTCACTGTCCTAAAGCCCACTACCTTGTCTCTGTAAATAAAGTACACTTTAAATTCCATTCAACAGACCTTGATAATTGTACACCACCACCATATTGACTGTTTGACAGTAAACATACACAGTAGCGTTGATAAAATGTGCAACCCCGATAACAGAATGTGTATAACCCCAATAACAGAATGTATATAACCCCAGTAACAGAATGTGGATAACCCCAGTAACAGAATGTGTATAACCCCAGTAACAGAATGTATATAACCCCAGTAACAGAATGTATATAACCCCAGTAACAGAATGTGTATAACCCCAGTAACAGAATGTATATAACCCCAGTAACAGAATGTATATAACCCCAGTAACAGAATGTATATAACCCCAGTAACAGAATGTATATAACCCCAGTAACGGAATGTGTATAACCCCAGTAACAGAATGTGTATAACCCCAGTAACAGAATGTGTATAACCCCAGTAACAGAATGTGTATAACCCCAGTAACAGAATGTGTATAACCCCAGTAACAGAATGTGTATAACCCCAGTAACAGAATGTATATAACCCCAGTAACAGAATGTGTATAACCCCAGTAACAGAATGTATATAACCCCAGTAACAGAATGTATATAACCCCAGTAACAGAATGTGTATAACCCCAGTAACAGAATGTGTATAACCCCAGTAACAGAATGTGTATAACCCCAGTAACAGAATGTATATAACCCCAGTAACAGAATGTGTATAACCCCAGTAACAGAATGTGTATAACCCCAGTAACAGCATGTGTATAACCCCAGTAACAGAATGTGTATAACCCCAGTAACAGAATGTGTATAACCCCAGTAACAGCATGTGTATAACCCCAGTAACAGAATGTGTATAACCCCAGTAACAGCATGTGTATAACCCCAGTAACAGAATGTGTATAACCCCAGTAACAGAATGTATATAACCCCAGTAACAGAATGTATATAACCCCAGTAACAGAATGTATATAACCCCAGTAACAGAATGTGTATAACCCCAGTAACAGAATGTATATAACCCCAGTAACAGAATGTATATAACCCCAGTAACAGAATGTATATAACCCCAGTAACAGAATGTATATAACCCCAGTAACAGAATGTGTATAACCCCAGTAACAGAATGTGTATAACCCCAGTAACAGAATGTGTATAACCCCAGTAACAGAATGTGTATAACCACAGTAACAGAATGTATATAACCCCAGTAACAGAATGTGTATAACCCCAGTAACAGAATGTGTATAATCCCAGTAACAGAATGTATATAACCCCAGTAACAGAATGTGTATAACCCCAGTAACAGAATGTGTATAACCCCAGTAACAGAATGTATATAACCCCAGTAACAGAATGTATATAACCCCAGTAACAGAATGTATATAACCCCAGTAACAGAATGTATACAACCCCAGTAACAGAATGTGTATAACCCCAGTAACAGAATGTATATAACCCCAGTAACAGAATGTATATAACCCCAGTAACAGAATGTGTATAACCCCAGTAACAACATCTGCACATCAACAGCATTCAAATGTTACACAATTCTACCCTTTATTTGTTGAGTGAGAACCAGTGTAATTTTTCTAGTATATTTTGTAAGATGAAATGCGCTGTTGAAGACGGTGTTTTACCGGAGTTAAAGGGAAGGTACCAATGGAGACGACTGCTGATCAGGTTTTTTCTTCCTCTCCATCGTTCAGGTTCACCATCGGCAATAGTTTGGGTAGTTTTGCTTGAAACAATCAATATATGTGGTCATTTTTAGATATACAGGGTGAAGTTTATAATTTCATATTGAAGACATCAGTCACTTTTTCTACCGGCATTGCATGTTGGAAGTGGTCGAAGAAGAGTAGCTCACTCTTGAGTCAGTCAAAACTTCCAAACGGTCTTAATACTTTTATTTTAGTGTGTTAAAGAAAGTAGAGCAACGTTTTATTATGGACAGACTTCTCCCCGTCTTAGCTACTGTTGTATCAATATTTTTTGACAATGACAGTTTACAATCCAGCTGACCTGGGGACAGGCTTCCATTAAAAAACTCCCTCTGTGTTCTGCTGGACAGGTAACTGATTATAATGTAAGTCCGTAACATTATTGACAGTGAAAAGGACAGAGGCCTATTATGTGTGTGTGTGTGTGTGTGTGTGTGTGTGTGTGTGTGTGTGTGTGTGCATGAGAGCCTTGAAAATCAAATTGAAGAAGTTGCCTCAATGTCCAGTAGGTGGTAGCACAGCCCATACAATCCCCATGTCCTCCCCAGACCGCCACAGCCCATACAATCCCCTTCTCCTCCCCAGACAGCCACAGCCCATACAATCCCCTTGTCCTCCCCCAGACAGCCACAGCCCATACAATCCCCTTGTCCTCCCCCAGACCGTCACAGCCCATACAATCCCCTTGTCCTCCCCCAGATCGCCACAGCCCATACAATCCCCTTGTCCTCCCCCAGACCGCCACAGCCCATACAATCCCCATGTCCTCCCCCAGACCGTCACAGCCCATACAATCCCCATGTCCTCCCCCAGACCGTCACAGCCCATACAATCAGCTATCCAAAGGCCACGTTCTCAGCATGTCAACCACTATGACTCTCTTCAGTAGAAAATAACTAAGGTATTCTGGACTCTAGTGTTCGGCTGAGAAGCCATGCAGTGGACTAGTGATGGAGATGATGAGCCATGCCACACATGCGCAACAGACACACACACACACACACACACACACACACACACACACACACACACACACACACACACACACACACACACACACACAGACCAATACACACACACACACACACACCAATACACACAGACACACACTTCAGGTCTGCTCAGTTTACAGATGAGGTAGTTGATTAAAAAGGACTCAAGAGACACCTCTGTCCCTTATCAATAGTAGAACTAAACAGCAAGTCAATCCCCATAGAGCCAGTGGACAGGGACCTGAGGATCCAACCGGTGACCTCTCTGTGAATAGGGGAAGATATTGACTGACAGTTAGTTGAATGGGACAGAGCTGCCTGGGTTGACTGGGGTAAGACGATACTCCTCTACTCAGCCCATCACTAAACACTATTAGACTACATCCCAAAATGGCACTCTATTCCTTAAGTAGAACACTCCTTTTGACCAGTAGTAGAACACTCCTTTTGACCAGTAGTAGTAGAACACTCCTTTTGACCAGTAGTAGTAGAACACTCCTTTTGACCAGTAGTAGTAGAACACTCCTTTTGACCAGTAGTAGTAGAACACTCCTTTTGACCAGTAGTAGTAGAACACTCCTTTTGACCAGTAGTAGTAGAACACTCCTTTTGACCAGTAGTAGAACACTCCTTTTGACCAGTAGTAGTAGAACAATCCTTTTGACCAGTAGTAGAACACTCCTTTTGACCAGTAGAAGAACAATCCTTTTGACCAGTAGTAGTAGAACACTCCTTTTGACCAGTAGTAGTAGAACACTCCTTTTGACCAGTAGTAGTAGAACACTCCTTTTGACCAGTAGTAGTAGAACACTCCTTTTGACCAGTAGTAGAACACTCCTTTTGACCAGTAGTAGTAGAACAATCCTTTTGACCAGTAGTAGAACACTCCTTTTGACCAGTAGAAGAACAATCCTTTTGACCAGTAGTAGTAGAACACTCCTTTTGACCAGTAGTAGTAGAACACTCCTTTTGACCAGTAGTAGTAGAACACTCCGTTTGACCAGTAGAACACTCCTTTTGACCAGTAGTAGTAGAACACTCCTTTTGACCAGTAGTAGAACACTCCTTTTGACCAGTAGTAGAACACTCCTTTTGACCAGCAGTAGAACACTCCTTTTGACCAGTAGTAGAACACTCCTTCTGACCAGTAGTAGAACACTCCTTTTGACCAGTAGTAGAACACTCCTTTTGACCAGTAGTAGAACACTCCTTTTGACCAGTAGTAGAACACTCCTTTTGACCAGTAGTAGAACACTCCTTTTGACCAGTAGAAGTAGAACACTCCTTTTGACTAGTAGTAGTAGAACACTCCGTTTGATCAGTAGTAGTAGAACACTCCTTTTGACCAGTAGTAGTAGAACACTCCGTTTGACCAGTAGCAGTAGAACACTCCTTTTGACCAGTAGTAGTAGAACACTCCGTTTGACCAGTAGTAGTAGAACACTCCGTTTGACCAGTAGTAGTAGAACACTCCTTTTGACCAGTAGTAGAACACTCCTTTTGACCAGTAGCAGTAGAACACTCCTTTTGACCAGCAGTAGAACACTCCTTTTGACCAGTAGTAGAACACTCCTTTTGACCAGTAGTAGTAGAACACTCCTTTTGACCAGTAGTAGAACACTCCTTCTGACCAGCAGTAGAACACTCCTTTTGACCAGTAGTAGAACACTCCTTTTGACCAGTAGTA
>NC_042980.1:44176035-44181035 GCF_901001165.1 Salmo trutta
ATCATAAGGAAAAAAAGGTTTAGGAAGTGTCCTACTGTATATCCAGGAGATACAATACCGTTAAAAAGTTTGAGGTGACTTAGAACATTCCTTGTTTTTGAAAGAAAAGCTCCTTTTTTGTCCATTGAAATAACATCAAATTGATCAGAAATACAGTGTAGACATTGTTAATGTTGTAAATGACTATTGTAGCTGGAAACGGCTGATTTTTAATGGAATATCTACATAGGCGTACAGAGGCCCATTATCAGCAACCATCACTCCTGTGTTCCAATGGCACGTTGTGTTAGCTAATCCAAGTTTATCATTTTAAAAGGCTATTTGATCATTAGAAAACCATTTTCCAATTATGTTAGCACAGCTGAAAACTATTGTGCTGATTAAAGAAGCAATAAAACTGGCCTTCTTTAGACTAGTTGAGTGTCTGGAGCATCAGCAGTTGTGGGTTCGATTACAGGCTCTAAATGGCCAGAAACAAATAACTTTTTTCTGAAACTCGTCAGTCTATTCTTGTTCTGAGAAATGAAGGAAGGCTATTCCATGCGAAAAATTGCCAAGAAACTCGTACAACGCTGTGTACTACTCCCTTCACAGAACAGCGCAAACTGGCTCTAATGTACTTGTCCTCTTGCTCAATTGTGCACCGGGGCCTTCCACTCCTCTTTCTATTCTGGTTAGAGTGTCTAGTTTGAGAAACAGACGCCTCACAAGTCCTCAACTGGCAGCTTCATTAAATAGTACCCGCAAAACATCAGTTTCAATGTCAACAGCGAAGAGGCGACTGCGGGATGCTGGCCTTCTAGGCAGAGTTGCAAAGAAAAAGCCATATCTCAGACTGGCCAATAAAAAGAAAAGATTAAGATGTGCAAAAGAACACAGACACGGGACAGAGGAACTCTGCCTAGAAGGCCAGCATCCCGGTGACAAGAATAAACCAGATGAGCTAAATACCTTCTATTGCTTCGAGGCTAGTAACACTGAACTATGCATGAGAGCTCCAGCTGTTCTGGATGACTGTTTGATCACACTCTCCATGGGTTCTTTGAAATGCTTTGAAAGGCTGGTCATGGCTCACATCAGCACCATTATCCCGGACACCCTCGACCCAATCCAATTCGCCCCAATAGATCCACAGATGACACAATCTCTATTTCACTCCACACTGCCTTTTCCCACCTGGACAAAAGGAACACTTAAATGAGAGTGCTGTTCATTGACTACAGCTCAGCGTTCAACACCATAGTGCCCTCCAAACTCATCTCTAAACTAAGGACCCTCAGACTAAACACCTCTCACTGCAACTGGATCTTGGACTTCCTGATGGGCCGTCCCCAGGTGGTGAGGGTAGGCAACAACACATCTGTCACACTGACCCTCAACACGGGGGCCCTTCCTTTACTCCCTGTTCACCCACAACTGTGCTGCCGTGAACGACTCCAACACCATCATTAAGTTTACAGTCGACACGACGGTGGTAGCCCTGATCACCGACAACAATGAGACAGCCTATTGGGAGGAGGTCAGAGACCTGGCAGTGTGGTGCCAGGACAACAACCACTCCCTCAATGTTAGCAAGACATAGTAACTGTTCATGGACTACAGGAAACGGAGGGCCGAGCACGAGCTTATAAACATCAACCAGGCTGTAGTGGAGCAGGTCGAGAGCGTCAAGATTCTCAGTGTCCACATCACTAAGGAACAAGCATGGTCCTAACACACCAACACAGTCATGAAGAGGGCACGACATCACCTCTTCTCCCCCAGGTGGCTAAAAAGATTTGGCATGGGCCCTCAGATACTCAAAAAGTTCTACAGCTGCACCATCGAGAGCATCCTGACCGGTTGCATCACTGCCCGGTATGGTAACTGCTCGGCATCAGACCGCAAGTCACTACAGAGGGTAGTAAGTACGGCCCAGTACATCACTGGGGCTGAGCTCCCTGCCATCCAGGTTCTCTATACCAGGTGGAGTCAGAGTAAGGCCCTAAAAATTGTCAAAGACTCCAGCCACCCTAGTCATAGACTGTTATCTTTGCTACTGCATGGCAAACGGTACCGATGAACCAAGTCTGGAACCAACAGGTTCCTGAACAGCTTCTACCCCCAAGCAATAAGACTGCTAAATACTTAGTCCGGGTAGCTATTGGTTAACTGTTTATTGTCTATCTTGTGTCCCAGTCACTTTATCCCAACCTATATGTACATATCTACTTCAATTACCTCGTACCCTTGCACATCCACTAAGTACTTGTACCCCGTGTGTACAATGAGTGTATAAACATTAAGAACACCGTCTTAATATTGAGTTACATACCCTTTTGCCCTCAGAACAGCCTCAATTCGTCGGGGTATGGACTCTACAAGGTGTTCAAAGCGTTCCACAGGGATGCTGGCCCATGTTGACTCCAATGCTTCCCACAATTGTGTCACATTGGCTGGATGTCCTTTGGGTGGTGGACCATTCTTGATACACACGGGAAACTGTTGAGCGTGAAAAACCCAGCAGCGTTGCAGTTCTTGACACAAACCGGTGCGCCTGGCACCTACTACCAACATACCATTCAAAGGCACTTCAATCTTTTGTCTTGCCCATTCAACCTCTGAATGGCACACATACACAGTCCATGTCTCAATTGTCTAAAGGCTTAGAAATCCTTCTTTAACCTGTCTCCTCCCTTTCATCTACACGGATTGAAGAGGGATTAATAAGTGATGTCATAGCTTTCACCTGGATTCACCTGGTCAGTCAATGTCTATGTCATTCTCTCAGTATACAGCCAAGTTATCGTTACTCATTGTGTATTTATTCCTCATGTCATTATTTTGAAATGTTTATGTTATTTCACTTATTTTCTCTATGCATTGTTGGCAAGGACCCACAAGCAAGCATTTCACTGTTAGTCTACACCTGTTTTTTACAAAGCAAGTGACAAATAAAATATGATTTGACACTAACACACACTCGCCCCATGCAACACACACTGACACCCGGCCCAGCTGCAATACACACTCACACGCACACGCACACACACACATACACACACATGCACACACAGCTCAACTGAGAAACAAGCAGATATGTTGGCCCTTGTTAACACAGGTGTACATGCACATTTTGTATGAGACAGAGACAGACAGAGAGAGAGACAGACAGACAGACAGACACAGGCACAGAGAGACAGACACAGAGGCAGACACAGAGAGAGACAGACACAGAGAGAGGGAGACAGACACAGAGAGAGAGACAGACACACAGAGAGAGAGAGAGAGAGAGAGAGAGAGAGACAGACAGACAGACAGACAGACAGACAGACAGACAGACAGACAGACAGACAGACAGACAGACAGACAGACAGACAGACAGACAGACACAGAGAGACACAGAGAGACAGACAGACACAGAGAGACAGACACAGAGAGACAGACAGACACAGAGAGACAGACAGACACAGAGAGACAGACACAGAGAGACAGATAGACACAGAGACAGAGAGAGACAGAGAGAGACAGAGAGACAGACACAGAGAGACAGACACAGAGAGAGACAGAGAGAGACAGAGAGAGACAGAGAGAGACAGAGAGAGACAGAGAGAGACAGAGAGAGACAGAGAGAGACAGAGAGTGATGACCTGAGTGAATTTGTGGCACGTGGGAGCGGAGAGTTGGTGTGTGTTGGGGAGGGGTGGGAATGAGGAAGACCAGAGGCCATGATAACATCTAACAGGTTCACAGGACTGAAGAGCCTGGGAGAATCTCCCAGTATCTCTGCCTGATAGCACTGGGATCAGGACTGACCAGAGGATCAATAGAGAGAAAACACAGAAATGGCTAAAAGTGTGTGTGTGTGTGTGTGTGTGTGCTTGTATGTGTTGTAAATATGGGACTGCACCTGGATTAATACGTCATTCATCATAATATGTGAGTGCAGCTGTTATATTGTTTAGCACAACAATATAAAAGATAACAGTTTTTATCACTTTAATAATGAAATTCCTTTACAGTCCTATTGAATTGACCTGCTATGAACTCATACAACCGGAATGGAAATAATGAAAAAAGTGGACTCGATTGTTCCACAGCATGTTAATGCTGAATACATCACAATGGACAAAATATGCTGTCTGCCTGTTGTGCTTTGATGGCTATTCAATTTGCAGCTTCTCTTTATGGATGTGTATTTTACACTGTGGACAAGAAGCCAGCTCTCTGTCAATTCAGAATTGTTTCCAACCCTAAACATGTCTCTATAAAAAACGAAACATGGCATAAATAACGTCAATTTCACTGTTTCTATTCCTTAGACACAAATGCCAGGGAAAGAAAGCCTGTAAAATTATTTTGCGGAAAAATAACATTTTCTGTGCGTCAGAGAGGCCAGAGTTGTCTCTGAAAGTGACTTTTTCTTCTATGTCACAGAAGCCATAACTAAACCCATTAGCTGAACACACGCGCACAGCCAGCAGGTCAATAATGTTTAAGATGTTTTCTGTTTGTCCTGTCAGTCCTCTTCTCCTCTCCCACACCTGTCAGTTAGTCATGTAAGTTAGCGCAAGACCATTTTCACACGACAGCCCCTCCGTGTTTAATCTTGCATGACAAATTAAAGGACAATAACACAATTAATGTGCAATAACAAGGGCCAGTATTTTTCCCCGCCTTCTCTTTCCTCAGCAATTAAAGAGAACCAAAACATGTTGTGCTGACCCCCTCCCTCCCTCCATCTCTCTTCCTCTGATGGTCACACATATACACCACCAACTGAGAGAGAAAGCAAACCTCTGCCTCCCCCTCTCTCTCCTTCCTTCACTCCTCAACCCCTCCCTAAGCCTTCACCCAGGCCTCACTCCTCAACTCCTCCCTAATCCTTCACCCAGGCCTCACTCCTCAACCCCTCCCTAATCCTTCACCCAGGCCTCACCCCTCGACCCCTCCCTAAGCCTTTACCCAGGCCTCACCCCTCGACCCCTCCCTAAGCCTTTACCCAGGCCTCACCCCTCAAC
>NC_042980.1:44186035-44222114 GCF_901001165.1 Salmo trutta
TTGTTCCATATCCTCTACGATGTCCTCAACACCCCGTGTCACTGTTCGTCTTGACAGGGAAACATTTTCAAACAGCTCTTTCTCGTCGTGGCAAAGTATTGCTGCAGAGTCAAATAAACATTCTCTAATGAATTCGCCCTCAGCGAATGGCTTGCTATGTTTAGCAATTTTGTGGGACAGTACATAGCTAGCTCTCGCAATTCTGTTTGCTGAATGCAGTTTTGTGAAAAGTCCAAGCTGCTTTTGCAACTGAGAAAGCAATTCTTTCGATGCACTTGCCCTCTGCCTCGAAGACATAATCCTATATTTCTCTGCATGCTTCGTCTGGGAGTGTTGGGACAAGTTGAGGTCTTTCAAGACAGGATGCTCTCTTTGCACACTAAGCAAACAACTTTCCCTGATACCTCAATAAATAAATATTTTGGTCCACTCTTGCTGGAACACCCTACAGTTGTGGCCAAAGTTTTGAGAATGACACAAATATTAATTTTCACAAAGTTCCCTGCTTCAGTGTCTTTAGATATTTTGTCAGATGTTACTATGGAATACTGAAGTATAATTGCAAGCATTTCATACGTGTCAAAGGCTTTTATTGACAATTTCATGAAGTTGATGCAAAGAGGCAATATTTGCAGTATTGACCCTTCTTTTCCAAGACTTCTGCAATCTGCCCTGGCATGCTGTCAATTAACTTCTGTGCCACATCCTGACTGATGGCAGCCCATTCTTGCATAATCAGTGCTTGGAGTTTGTCAGAATTTGTGGGGTTTTGTTTGTCCACCAGCCTCTTGAGGATTGACCATAAGTTCTCAATGGGATTAAGGTCTGGGGAGTTTCCTGGCCATGGACCCAAAATATCGATGTTTTGTTGCCCGAGCCACTTAGTTATCACTTTTGCCTTATGTCAAGGTGCTCCATCATGCTGGAAAAGGCATTGATTGTCACCAAACTGTTCCTGGATGGTTGGGAGAAGTTGCTCTCGGAGGATGTGCTGGTACCATTCTTTATTCATGGCTGTGTTCTTAGGCAAAATTGTGAGTGAGCCCACTCCCTTGGCTGAGAGGCAACCCCACACATGAATGGTCTTAGGATGCTTTACTGTTGGCATGACACAGGATTGATGGTAGCGCTCACCTTGTCTTCTCCGGACAAGCTTTTTTCTGGATGCCCCAAACAATCAAAAAGGGGATTCATCAGAGAAAATTACTTTACCCCAGTCCTCAGCAGTCCAATCCCTGTACCTTTTGCAGAATATCAGTCTGTCCCTGATGTGTTTCCAAAAGTCTTCGCCTCACTGTGCGTGCAGATGCACTCACACCTGCCTGCTGCCATTCCTGAGCAAGCTCTGTACTGGTGGTGCCCTTATCCCACAGCTGAATCAACATTAGGAGACGGTCCTGGCGCTTGCTGGACTTTCTTGGGCGCCCTGAAGCCTTCTTCACAACAATTGAACCACTCTCCTTGAAGTTCTTGATGATACGATAAATAGTTGATTTAGGTGCAATCTTTCTGGCAGCAATATCCTTGCCTGCAAAGCAATGATGACAGCATGTGTTTCCTTGCAGGTAACCATGGTTGACAGAGGAATAACAACGATTCCAAGCACCACCCTCCTTTTGAAGCTTCCAGTCTGTTATTCAAACTCAATCAGCATGAGAGAGTGATCTCCAGCCTTGTCCTCGTCAACACTCACACCTGTGTTAACGAGAGAATCACTGACATGATGTCAGCTGGTCCTTTTGTGGCAGGGCTGAAATGCAGTGGAAATATTTTTGGGGGATTCAGTTAATTTGCAATGCAAAGAGGGACTTTGAAATTAATTGCAATTTATCTGATCACTCTTCATAACATTCTGGAGTATATGCAAATTGCCATCATACAAACTGAGGCAGCAGACTTTGTGAAAATGTATATTTGTGTCACCCTCAAAACTTTTGGTCACGACTGTACATTCATTGTCTACTTTCCTTTTCTTTGAAATCTTTGAAAAACTCATTTTTGCGCAGTATCTAGCTAGCTACTATTTGTAACTGTGACGTGTGTGTCAGCCTGTCAATTACGGTCTGTCCTCATGCAGATGTTATTTAAACGTGCCTTCAAAATAAATGTCCCACAAGCGGTGGGAGTTAAATCATTACACAAAGACAACTATTCATTGGGGTTTTAATAACAAATGTGTTTTTTTGAAAACTTTACTATCGCAAATTCTTTGTGTGATCTGAGCATGATTCCGCGGGCCGTATTGAATCAGGTTGTGGGCCGCATACGGCCCCCGGGCCGAGCTTTGCCCAGGCCTGCTATAGAGGAGCTGTGTAACTTACTATAGTGTATCTGTATAACTTACTGTAGTGTACCTTTGCCCAGGCCTGCCTTAAGGTATGAACACAAAAACTTTGATGAAACATTGAATTTGGCCTTACTGCTATTAACTCATATAAACTCATATAAACGCATTGAATAACAGATTCATGCATGGATAAACAGATAGTCCTAAAATAATTTTCAAAGGAAGTTTCTGTCCTATATCTGAGAGATATGAGGAAACAATAATATTTTTTGGGACATATACTGAACCTTATTTCGGGCACTGAACTATCTCCATATATACAGTGCATTCGGAAAGTATTCAGACCCATTGACTTTTTCCACATTTTGTTACGTTCCAAACTTATTCTAAAATCAATTACATTTGTTTTATTCCCTCATCAATCTACACACAATACCTCATAATGACAAAGCAAAAACATTTTTTTAGAAAAAATAAAATAAAAATTCCCATTTACATACATTTTCAGACCCTTTACTCAGTACTCTGTTGAAGCACCTTTCGCAGCGATTACAGCCTCGAGTCTTGGGTATGACGCTACAAGCTTGTCACACCTGTATTTGGGGAGTTTCTCCCATTCTTCTCTGCAGATTCTCTCAAGGTCTGTCAGGTTGGATGGGGAGCCTCATTGCACAGCTATTTTCAAGCCTCTCCAGAATGTTCGATTGGGTTCAAGTCAGGGCTCTGATTGGCCACTCAAGGACATTCAGAGACTTGTCCTGAAGCCACTACTGCGTTGTCTTGGCTGTGAGCTTAGGGGCATTGTCCTGCTGGAAAGTGAACCTTCAAATCAAATCAAACATTATTTGTCATATGCACCAAACACAAGAAGTGTAGACCTTACCGTGAAATACTAACTTTAAACATCAGCTATCTGAGCAGCTAACCGATCGCTGCAGCTGTACATAGTCCATCTGTAAATAGCCCACCCAATCTACCTACCTCATCCCCATATTGTTTTCTTTTAACTTTCTGCTCTTTTGCACACCAGTATCACTACTTACACACCATCATCTGCTCATCTATCACTCCAGTGTTAATCTGCTAAATTGTAATTATTTTGCTACTATGGCCTATTTATTGCCTTACCTCGTCACGCCATTTGCACACACTATATATATATACTTTTTTTCTATTGTGTTATTGACTGTACGCTTGTTTATTCCATGTGTAACTCTGTGTTGTTGTATGTTGTCGAACTGCTTTGCTTTATCTTGGCCAGGTCGCAGTTGTAAATGAGAACTTGTTCTCAACTAGCTTACCTGGTTAAATAAAGGTGAAATAAAAAACAAAAAATAAAAACGCTGACTTTCAAGCCCTAAACCAACTGTGCAGTTCAAGAAGAGTAAAGAAAATATTTACCAAATAAACTAAAGTCTAAAAGTATAAAAAGTAACACAGTAACGTAACAATAATGAGGCTATATACAGGGGGTACCAGTACCGAGTCAGTGTGCGGGGGTACAGGTTAGTCGAGGTAATTTGTACATGTAGGTAGGGGTGAAGTCACTATGCATAGATATTAAACAGTGAGTAGCAGCAGTGTACAAAACAATTGCGTGTGTACAAAACAAATTCCTCCTGAGAAGGAAAAGGTTTCGTCGTGCCCTCTTCACGACTGTCTTGGTGTGTTTGGACAATGATAGTTCGTTGGTGATATGGACACCAAGGAACTCCACCACAGCCCCGTAGCATGATGCTGCAACCACTATGCTTCACCGTAGGGATGGTGCCTGGTTTCCTCCAGACATGACACTTGGCATTCAGGCCAAAGAGTTCAGTCTTGGTTTTATCAGACCAGATAATCTTGTTTCTCATGGTCTGAGAGTCCCTTAGGTGCCTTTTGGCAAACTCCAAGTGGGCTGTCATGTGCCTTTTACTGAGGAGTTGCTTCCGTCTGGCCACTCTACCATAAAAGCCTGATTGGTTGAGTGCTGCAGAGATGTTGATCCTTCTGGAATGTTCTCCCATCTCCACAAAGGAACTCTGGAGCTCAGTCAGAGTTACCATCGGGTTCTTGGTCACCTCCCTGCCCAAGGCCCTTCTCCCCCGATTGCTCAGTTTGGCGAGGCGGACAGCTCTAGTTCCAGACTTCTTATATTTAATGTGTTCTGGGGGAACTTCAATGCTGCAGAAATGTTTTGGTACCCTTCCCCAGATCTGTACCTCAACACAATCCTGTCTCAGAGGTCTCCGGACAATTTCTTCAACCTCATGGCCTGGTTTGTGCTTTGACATGCACTGTCAACTGTGGGACCTTATATAGACAGGTGTGTGGCTTTCCAAATCCTGTCCAATCAAGTTGTAGAAACATCAAGGATGATCAATGGAAACAGGATGCACCTGAGCTCAATAAGCTATTTCTGGTTTTAATTTTTAACACATTTTTGTAAATTCAAACCTGTTGTCACTTTGTCATTATGGGGTATTGTGTGTATATTGATGAGGAAAATAATGATAATAAACAATTTTAGAATAAGGCTGTAATGTCACAGAATGTGGACAAAGAGAAGGTGTTTGAATACTTTCTGAATTACTGTATACTTCCATTTTTTTAACTAATACCCGGCAACCTTCAAACTAGTTTTCGTGAGGCTTGAGGAAGTCCTACAGTAAAACAATGTACTTGTTTGTGAGAGACTCACTTTTCCATAGACAGGTCATATTAGTGTGTAGCCAAAACTGTTCGGATATCTCTACTTTAACTTAGGTTTGTGGAAATGTGAATTGAATGTAGGAGAATATAACACAATAGATCTGGTAGAACAAAATACAAAGAAAAAAAAAACCTTTTTTTTCTAACAGCATCTTTGAAATGCAACAGAAAGGTCCCAAATCTAGCCATCACTCTGGTTGTGATTCCGATGGTATCCACAAGATGGCAGCAGTGTATGTGCAAAGATGGATAACTTGAAGTATGAGTGAACTACATGACATTTAGTGTAAAGTCACCCAGCTAGATTTGGGCAAATCGTGAAGGAGACATTAACACTCACATTAAATTTTTCTGCAAGAATATCGTCAAATCTGTATACTTGGACTTTTCCAGTATTTTCCAGTATTAGTTGCCATATTATAAGTTCAACATTTGCAAAACACCCAGTTTTCATAACTTCATAACTCTCCACATTCTTACAAACTTTGTCCAAAATTAAAATGCTTGCTGTCGCACAAGGTTAGTAGCAACATTTTGCGACAGATATGGGGTTTCTGTAAAGCTCATACTCCCGTATCCCTATCTAGCTTGCTTTGTTTGACCCCGATTGGAGCTTATTTGACAGGGTTACAGTCAATCAAGTGATGACCGCCCGCGTCATTGGTGTGCCATGAAGGCGTCGCTCTCTGACCAAATTTGGTGTCCTATAGCATATACTACACTCCTAATGATATAGTGAAGTCTGGTTATGTTCTAGGATCTCTGAGGAATAAATAAAAACATGATTTGACTGGTTGAAACAATGTCGAGGGTTAGATTTTGACAGATTCCTTTCTTTGCAAATTGAACAAGTGAAAATACAAAATCGATCGTGCATGCTATATGGACCTTTTTAGGATATGAAAAAGGATTTTATCTAACAAAATAACACTTCATGTCATCTCTGGGACAATTTGGATTATAAATCAGAGGAAGATTTCAGAATGTAAGAGCAGTTATATTAACAAGAATTTAAGCTTTCAGCCGATATAAGACACTTATATGTACCGACAATTGTTGTTTCTCTAAAATGAGGCCAGGGTTAGCTAGCCTAGCATAGGATATCAGAGAGCTCCAGAAGGCCAGGATTAATTAGCCTAGTGGAGGGTATCAGAGGGCTTCAGAAGCCAGGGTTAGCTAGCCTAGCAAAGGGTATCAGAGGGCATCAGAAGGCCAGGATTAGCTAGCCTAGCCGAGGGTATTAAAGATGGTGGTGGTAAAGCTGGAGCAGAAGTTGTTGCCTGTTTGTCAAGGTTAACCCCATGTCCTGTAGGACTGAACTTATTGACTGGAGCTGGGAGAAATGGCACAGAAGAGAGGCATAAAGACACCCTGCAGAGATGGAGGGAAGAGAGGAGGTAGAGAAAGACAAGAATGGGGTATACTAAAGGGTACAAAGAAGGGACTGATAGAGGAGGCAAAGCGGAAATTGGGGAGTGAGAGAGGGATTGGAATGAGGAGGCCCTCTGTGAAGGCAAAGTTACTGTTGGATTGGGAACGAGGAAGCTCAATGTGAAAACTGTTCGTTTTATATAGAACATGTTTTGCGTCTCATGAAAGTTTAAATCCAATAAAAACTAATGAGATATCATTTGAATCCCAAAAGCCAAGTGTTAGTGGAACTGGATGTGAAGAGAAAAAGGACTAAATGAAAGAGAGAGGTGTCTTGGGGAGAAGGGCCACCCCCTAGGTCTCCTTTCTCCTCTCCCTCTCTTCCTCTCTTTCACCATCTTTGTTCCCCATGTCTGTCCCTCCCTTCAATCAGATCCATTCTACATCCTCTCAAAGCTAATCCACATAGCAGGGGCTGAGAAACACCCTCATTACAGAGAGAGAGAGAGAGACGCACAGAGAGAGACGTACAGAGATAGAGAGAGAGAGAGAGACGCACAGAGAGAGACGCACAGAGATAAAGAGAGAGAGAGAGACGCACAGAGAGAGACGCACAGAGATAGAGAGAGAGAGAGAGAGAGAGAGACGCACAGAGAGAGAGAGAGAGAGAGAGACGCACAGAGAGAGACGCACAGAGATAGAGAGAGAGAGAGAGAGAGACACAGAGAGAGAGAGAGAGAGACACAGAGAGAGAGAGAGAGAGGGAGAGAGAGACGCACAGAGAGAGAGAGAGACGCACAGAGAGAGAGAGAGAGAGAGAGAGAGAGAGAGAGAGAGAGAGAGAGAGAGAGAGAGAGAGAGACGCGCACAGAGAGAGAGGTCAATCAAATCTTAGCTATCATTTACCCATACATATTGTATACACCGCATGACCAAAAGTATGTGGAAACCTGCTTGTCAAACCTCTCATTCCAAAATCATGGGCATTAATATAACAGCCTCCCCTCTTCTGGGAAGGCTTTCCACTAGATGTTGGAACATTGCTGCAGGGACTTGCTTCCATTCAGCCACTAGAGCATTAGTAAGGTCAGCACTGATGTTGGGCGATTAGGCCAGGCTCGCAGTCGGGGTTCCAATTCATCCCAAAGGTGTTTGATGGGTTGAGGTCAGGGCTCTGTGCAGGCCAGTCAAGTTCTTCCACACCGATCTCGACAAACCATTTCTGTAAGGACCACGCTTTGTGCATGGGGGCATTGTCCTGCCGAAACAGGAAAGGGCCCTCCCCAAACTGTTGCCACAAAGTTGGAAGCACAGAATAGTCTAGAGTGTCATTGTATGCTGTCACATTTTGATTTCCCTTCACTGTAACTAAGGGTCCTAGCCCGAATCATGAAAAACAGCCCCAGACCATTATTCCTCCTCCACCAAACTTTACAGTTGGCACTATGCATTGGGGCAGGTAGCGTTCTCCTGGCATCTGCCATACCCAGATTAGTCCGTCGGACTGACAGATGGTGAAGTGTGACTCATCACTCCAGAGAACGCGTTTCCACTGCTCCAGATTCCAATGGTAGTGAGCTTTACACCACTCCAGCCAACACTTGGCATTGCGCATGGTGATTTTAGGCTTGTGTGCGGCTGCTCGGCCATGGGAACCCATTTAATGAAGCTCCAGACGAATAGTTATTGTGCTGACGTTGCTTCAAGAGGCAGCTTGGTACTCAGTAGTGAGTGTTGCAACCGAAGACAGACAATATTTACCTGCAATGTGCTTCAGCAGTAAGCAGTCCCGTTGTGTGAGCTTGTGTGACCTCCCACTTCGCAGCTGAGCTCCCGCTGTTCTTAGACATTTCTACTTCACAATAACAGCACTTACAGTTGACTGGGGCAGCTCTCGCTGGGCAGAAATTTGACTAACAGACTTGTTGAAAAGGTGGCATCCTATGAAGGTGCCACATTCAAAGTCCCTGAGCCCTTCAATAAGGCCATTCTACTGCCAATGTTTGTCTATGGAGATTGCATGTCTTTGTGCTCAATTGTATTCACCTGTCAGCAGCGGTTGTGGCTGAAATAACCAAATCCACTAATTTGATGGGGTGTCCACAAACTATTGTATATAGAGTACCAGTCAAAAGTTTGAACACACCTACTCTTTCCAGGCGTTTTCTTTATTTTACCATGTTCTACATTGTAGAATAATAGTGAGACATCAAAACTATGAAACAACACATATGGAATCATGTAGTAACCAAAAAAGTGCTAAACAAATCAAAATATATTTTATGTTTGAGATTCTTCAAAATAGCCACCCTTTGCCTTGATGACAGCTTTGCACACTCTTGGCATTCTGTCATCCCTCCATACTACATTCTCTCAAGCTATAAACTATCAAAATAAAGAGAGTCGCACACTCCATATATAAACTCCCAGTAATTTATTGGGTATTTAACAGCGTTTCAGCATCACTGTGCCTTCCTCAGGGTGATGTCATGAATACTTGAACCAGGTTATGTAGACAAACAGTACAATTAGTGCAACCAATGTCAGTAGTGAGGGGAGTGTCATAATGATTAAGTTAATTAGAATGAATTATTGAAAATGTTAAAATAATAGTTTATGGCATATTAAATATACACTGCTCAAAAAAATAAAGGGAACACTTAAACAACACAATGTAACTCCAAGTCAATCGCACTTCTGTGAAATCAAACTGTCCACTTAGGAAGCAACACTGATTGACAATAAATGTCACATGCTGTTGTGCAATTGGAATAGACAACAGGTGGAAATTATAGGCAATTAGCAAGACACCCCCAATAAAGGAGTGGGTCTGCAGGTGGTGACCACAGACCACTTCTCAGTTCCTATACTTCCTGGCTGATGTTTTGGTCACTTTTGAATGCTGGCGGTGCTTTCACTCTAGTGGTAGCATGAGACGGAGTCTACAACCCACACAAGTGGCTCAGGTAGTGCAGCTCATCCAGGATGGCACATCAATGCGAGCTGTGGCAAGAAGGTTTGCTGTGTCTGTCAGCGTAGTGTCCAGAGCATGGAGGCTCTACCAGGAGACAGGCCAGTACATCAGGAGACGTGGAGGAGGCCGAAGGAGGGCAACAACCCAGCAGCAGGACCGCTACCTCCGCCTTTGTGCAAGGAGGAGCAGGAGAAGCACTGCCAGAGCCCTGCAAAATGACCTCCAGCAGGCCACAAATGTGCATGTGTCTGCTCAAACGGTCAGAAACAGACTCCATGAGGGTGGTATGAGGGCCCGACGTCCACAGGTGGGGGTTGTGCTTACAGCCCAACACCGTGCAGGACGTTTGGCATTTGCCAGAGAACACCAAGATTGGCAAATTCGCCACTGGCGCCCTGTGCTCTTCAAAGATGAAAGCAGGTTCACACTGAGCACGTAACAGACGTGACAGAGTCTGGAGACGCAGTGGAGAACGTTCTGCTGCCTGCAACATCCTCCAGCATGACCGGTTTGGCGGTGGGTCAGTCATGGTGTGGGGTGGCATTTCTTTGGGGGGCCGCACAGCCCTCCATGTGCTTGCCAGAGGTAGCCTGACTGCCATTAGATACCGAGATGAGATCCTCAGACCCCTTGTGAGACCATATGCTGGTGCGGTTGGCCCTGGGTTCCTCCTAATGCAAGACAATGCTAGACCTCATGTGGCTGGAGTGTGTCAGCAGTTCCTGCAAGAGGAAGGCATTGATGCTATGGACTGGCCCGCCCGTTCCCCAGACCTGAATCCAATTGAGCACATCTGGGACATCATGTCTCGCTCCATCCACCAACGCCACGTTGCACCACAGACTGTCCAGGAGTTGGCGGATGCTTTAGTCCAGGTCTGGGAGGAGATCCCTCAGGAGACCATCTGCCACCTCATCAGGAGTATGCCCAGGCGTTGTAGGGAGGTCATACAGGCACATGGAGGCCACACACACTACTGAGCCTCATTTTGACTTGTTTTAAGGACATTACATCAAAGTTGGATCAGCCTGTAGTGTGGTTTTCCACTTTAATTTTGAGCGTGACTCCAAATCCAGACCTCCATGGGTTGATAAATTGGATTTCCATTGATTATTTTTGTGTGATTTTGTTGTCAGCACATTCAACTATGTAAAGAAAAAAGTATTTAATAAGATTATTTCATTCATTCAGATCTAGGATGTGTTATTTTAGTGTTCCCTTTATTATTTTGAGCAGTATATTAGGCTATTGTTATCATATAGAAACATCATTGGATATTGTACATAATATTAGCATTAACATACATTATTGTTTAATTCAATGTCATATATTTAATTGTTTCGTATTTCATTTCACATTTGATACATGTAATCTTTAGAACAAGTCTTATAAATTGATATATTCTTTCTACAGCTTATTAGCTTACACCTAATATCTTCCCCCTGTTGATGATGCTTATTATGCATTAAAGTTGAACCAAAAGATTACGTGTAACAAATATGAAATGAAATGCGAAACAATTAAAAATGTGAAATATATTTAACCTCTATGGGCTAGGTGGCACCAAATCGTCCCACCTACGTAACAGTCAGTTGAATCCTGTGGCGCGATTTTCAAAACGTTTGAAATGCTATTACTTCAATTTCTCAAACATATGACTATTTTACAGCTATTTAAAGACAAGACTCTCGTTAATCTAACCACACTGTCCGATTTCAAAAAGGCTTTACAACGAAAACAAAACATTAGATTATGTCAGCAGAGTACCCAGCCAGAAATAATCAGACACCCATTTTTCAAGCTAGCATATCATGTCACAAAAACCCAAACCACATCTAAATGCAGCACTAACCTTTGATGATCTTCATCAGATGACACACCTAGGACATTATGTTATACAATACATGCATGTCTGTTCAATCAAGTTCATATTTATATAAAAAAACAGCTTTTTACATTAGCATGTGACGTTCAGAAAAAGCATACCCCCCGCAAACTTCCGGGGAATTTACTAACAATTTACTAAATTACTCACGATAAACGTTCACAAAAAGCATAACAATTATTTTAAGAATTATAGATACAGAACTCCTCTATGCACTCGATATGTCCGATTTTAAAATAGCTTTTCGGATGAAGCACATTTTGCAATATTCTAAGTACATAGCCCAGCCATCACGGGCTAGCTATTTAGACACCCACCCAGTTTAGCCTTCACCAAAATCACATTTACTATAAGAAAAATGGTCTTACCTTTCCTGTTCTTCGTCAGAATGCACTCCCAGGACTTCTACTTCAATAACAAATGTAGGTTTGGTCCCAAATAGTCCATCGTTATGTTCCATCAGCGACGTTTTGTTCGTGCGTTCTAGACACTATCAGAATGGTAAATCACGGTCGAGCGCATGGCGCATAACGTGACAAAAAAATTCTAAATATTCCATTGCCGTACTTCGAAGCATGTCAACCGCTGTTTAAAATCAATTTTTATGCAATTTATCTCGTAGAAAAGCGATAATATTCCGACCGGGAATCTGCCTGTCTGTAAACAGAGGGAAAAACCGAAAGCCGGGGGCGGGGCAGGTCACGCGCCTAAGCCTTTGTCCTCTGATAGACCACTTAGCAAAAGCTCTCGTGTGTTTCAGCCAGGGCTTTGAATTACATCATTCAGGTTTTTCCCGGGCTCTGAGACCCCATTGGAGACGTGGGAAGTGTCACGTAACAGCAGAGATCCTGAGTTTTTGGAAGAGATGTCAAAGAAAGCAAATAAATGGTCAAACAGGCCACTTCCTGTAAAGGAATCTCTCAGGTTTTTGCCTGCCAAATGAGTTCTGTTATACTCACAGACACCATTCAAACAGTTTTAGAAACTTTAGGGTGTTTTCTATCCATATATAATAAGTATATGCATATTCTAGTTACTGGGTAGGATTAGTAACCAGATTAAATCGGGTACATTTTTTATCCGGCCGTGTAAATACTGCCCCCTAGCCCCAACAGGTTTTAAGTTCAAGTAACAGAGTTCAAGTAACCGACACATCTCAACATCAACTGTTTAGAGGAGGCTGCGTGAATCAGGCCTTCATGGTCGAATTGCTGCAAAGAAACCACTACTAAAGGACACCAATAAGAAGAAGAGACTTGATTGGGCCAAGAAACACGAGCAATGGACATTAGCCTGGTAGAAATCTGTCCTTTGGTCTGATGAGCCAAAATTTGAGATCTTTGGTTCAACTGAAATGTCTTTTTGAGACACAGAGTAGGTTAACGGATGATCTCCGCATGTGTGGTTCCCACCATGAAGCATGGAGGAGGAGGTGTGATGGTGTGAGTGTGCTTTGCTGGTGACACTGTCTGTGATTTATTTCAGAATTCCATTCCATCTGGTTTGTGCTTAGTGAGACTACCATTTGTTTTTCAACAGAACAATGACCCAACACACCTCCAGGCTGTGTAAGGGCTATTTGACCAAGAAGGAGTTTGAGATGAGTTGGACAGCAGAGTGAAGGAAAAGCAGCCAAGTGCTCAGCGTATGTGGGAACTTCTTCAAGACTGTTGGAAAAGTATTCCAGGTAAAGCTGGTTGAGGGAATGCCAAGAATGTGCAAAGCTGTCATCAAGGGTGGCTACTTTGAAGAATCTAATACATAAAATATAGTGTTTCCAAACTTTTGACTGATACTGTACAGCGTAGGTCGACAAACGGCAAATACTATATCTTCAACGTAAAACAATGGCACAATCTATCATGACGTGGCTTGGTTTACAAAACTCAGCTTAGTGGTTTAAAACATCAGCTTAGTGGTTACAAACATCAGCTTAGTGGTTACAAACATCAGCTTAGTGGTTTACAAACATCAGCTTAGTGGTTTAAAACATCAGCTTAGTGGTTACAAACCTCAGCTTAGTGGTTTACAAACATCAGCTTAGTAGAATATAAACATCAGCTTAGTAGAATATAAACATCAGCTTAGTGGTTTACGAATATCAGCTTAGTGGTTTACAAACCTCAGCTTAGTGGTTACAAACCTCATCTAGTGGTTTACAAACCTCAGCTTAGTGGTTTACAAACCTCAGCTTAGTGGTTTACAAACCTCAGCTTAGTGGTTTACAAACCTCAGCTTAGTGGTTTACGAATATCAGCTTAGTGGTTTACAAACCTCAGTTTAGTGGTTTACAAACCTCATCTAGTGGTTTACAAACCTCATCTAGTGGTTTACAAACCTCATCTACTAGTTTACAAACCTCATCTACTGGTTTACACCCCTCATCTAGTGGTTTACAAACCTCATCTAGTGGTTTACAAACATCAGCTTAGTAGAATATAAACATCAGCTTAGTAGAATATAAACATCAGCTTAGTGGAATATAAACATCAGCTTAGTGGAATATAAACATCAGCTTAGTGGAATATAAACATCATCTTAGTAGAATATAAACCTCATCTTAGTAGAATATTAACATCAGCTTAGTGGAATATAAACATCAGCTTAGTAGAATATAAACATCAGCTTAGTGGAATATAAACATCAGCTTAGTGGTTTAGTTACAGACTAATGTAGTGGTAATTATTGAAGGATTAATGTTTTGATAGTGAAAAGCTAATTTTGTGATAATTCGTGAAAAACGAATGTATTGATAATTAGTGAAGGACTAATGTATTGATAATTAGTGAAGGACTAATGTGTTGATAATTAGTGAAGGACTAATGTATTGATAACTAGTGAAGGACTAATCTAGTGGTAGTTCGTGAAGGACTAATATAATGGTAGTTAGTGAAAAATGAATGTAGTGGAAATTAGTGAGGACTAGTTTAGTGGTAGTTAGTGAGGACTAATGTAGTGGTACTTAGTAAGGACTAGTTTAGTGGTAGTTAGTGAGGACTTATGTAGTGGTACTTAGTGAGGACTAGTTTAGTGGTAGTTAGTGAAGGACTAGTTTAGTGGTAGTTAGTGAGGACTAGTTTAGTGGTAGTTAGTAAGGACTAGTTTAGTGGTAGTTAGTAAGGACTAGTTTAGTGGTAGTTAGTGAGGACTAGTTTAGTGGTAGTTAGTGAGGACTAGTTTAGTGGTAGTTAGTGAGGACTAGTTTAGTGGTAGTTAGTGAGGACTAGTTTAGTGGTAGTTAGTGAGGACTAGTTTAGTGGTAGTTAGTGAGGACTAATGTAGTGGTACTTAGTGAGGACTAGTTTAGTGGTAGTTAGTGAGGACTAGTTTAGTGGTAGTTAGTGAGGACTAGTTTAGTGGTAGTTAGTGAGGACTAGTTTAGTGGTAGTTAGTGAGGACTAGTTTAGTGGTAGTTAGTGAGGACTAATGTAGTGGTACTTAGTGAGGACTAGTTTAGTGGTAGTTAGTGAGGACTAATGTAGTGGTAGTTAGTGAGGACTAATGTAGTGGTACTGTCACGACTTCCGCTGAAGTTGGTGCCTCTCCTTGTTCGGGCGGCGTTCGGCGGTCATCGTCACCGACTTTCTAGCTGCCACAGATCCATGTTTCTTTGTCCATTTGTTATGTCTTGATTGTTCACACCTGGTTCCCATTTGGTTATGATTATTTCCCTATTTAAACCCTCTGGTGGTAGTTAGTGAAGGATTAATGGAGGAATGTAGTGGTAGTTAGTGAAGGATTAATGGAGGAATGTAGTGGTAGTTAGTGAAGGATTAATGGAGGAATGTAGTGGTAGTTAGTGAAGGATTAATGGAGGAATGTAGTGGTAGTTAGTGAAGGATTAATGGAGGAATGTAGTGGTAGTTAGTGAAGGATTAATGGAGGAATGTAGTGGTAGTTAGTGAAGGATTAATGGAGGAATGTAGTGGTAGTTAGTGAAGGCTTAATGGAGGAATGTAGTGGTAGTTAGTGAAGGCTTAATGGAGGAATGTAGTGGTAGTTAGTGAAGGATTAATGGAGGAATGTAGTGGTAGTTAGTGAAGGCTTAATGGAGGAATGTAGTGGTAGTTAGTGAAGGATTAATGGAGGAATGTAGTGGCAGCCATACGTTAATCATCTGAGAAAGCCCTCAGGCCATAAAACAAAGAGGAGGGCGCAGTGAAAGAATAACAGGCTAATAACAATGCCCATTGAGACCTTGTATATGTGTTTCTCCAGGGAAAGCTTTGGCTGCCCTTTCCTGCAATAGAGTCAGGGCAACAGGACGCCAGTGTGTGTGTGTGTGTGTTTGTGTGTGTGTTTATGTGCTACCTGCAGAATGCATTTGGGACCTCAAATACCAACGGGGCCTGTCGACCAACCACCCGATCGGGTTTCAACCAACGGTCACAACACAAGCCACCGCCGCAGACGCTCACTTTGAAGAAGAAGAAGCAGAAAAAGAGGGGAGAGAATCAGCCTCAAAACCCCCTCTCCTCCTTTCTCCCCCTCTCCCCCTTTCTCCTCATCTCCCCCTCTCCCCCTTTCTCCTCATCTCCTCCTCTCCCCCTCTCCTCCTCTCTCCCTCTCCTCCTCTCCTCCTTTCTCCTCCTCTCTCCTCCTCTCCCCCTTTCTCCTCCTCTCCCCCTTTCTCTTCCTCTCCTCCTCTCCTCCTCTCCCCCTTTCTCCTCCTCTCCCCCTCTCCTCCTCTCCTCCTCTCCCCCTTTCTCCTCCTCTCCCCCTCTCCTCTTCTCCTCCTCTCCTCCTTTCCCCCTTTCTCCTCCTCTCCCCCTTTCTCCTCCTCTCCTCCTCTCCTCCTTTCTCCTCCTCTCCCCTTCTCCTCCTCTCCCCTTTCCTCCTCTCCTCCTCTCGCCCTCTCCTCCTCTCCCCCTCTCCTACTTTCTCCTCCTCTCCCCCTTTCTCCTCCTCTTGTCCTCTCCTCCTTTCTGCTCCTCTCCCCCTTTCTCCTCCTCTCCTCCTCTCCCCCTTTCTCCTCCTCTCCCCCTCTCCTCTTCTCCTCCTCTCCTCCTTTCCCCCTTTCTCCTCCTCTCCCCCTCTCCTCCTCTCCCCCTTTCTCCCCCTCTCCTCCTCTCCCCCTCTCCTCCTCTCCTCCTCTCCCCCTTTCTCCCCCTCTCCTCCTCTCCCCCTCTCCTCCTCTCCTCCTTTCTTTCCCCAGACCCTCCACTTCTACCTTGAGAGAGATAAAGGAGTTACAGGTTAAAACTTGTGATGCGGCGGAGGTTAACTTCTTAGTTGACCCCAGGAGGACCATGAGTTACTTAGCGCCAAGGGTGAGGACCATGGGTTACTTAGCGCCAAGGGTGAGGACCATGGGTTACTTAGCGCCAAGGGTGAGGACCATGGGTTACTTAGCGCCAGGGGTGAGGACCATGGGTTACTTAGCGCCAAGGGTGAGGACCATGGGTTACTTAGCGCCAGGGGTGAGGACCATGGGTTACTTAGCGCCAGGGGTGAGGACCATGGGTTACTTAGCGCCAGGGGTGAGGACCATGGGTTACTTAGCGCCAGGGGTGAGGACCATGGGTTACTTAGCGCCAGGGGTGAGGACCATGGGTTACTTAGCGCCAGGGGTGAGGACCATGGGTTACTTAGCGCCAAGGGTGAGGACCATGGGTTACTTAGCGCCAAGGGTGAGGACCATGGGTTACTTAGCGCCAGGGGTGAGGACCATGGGTTACTTAGCGCCAAGGGTGAGGACCATGGGTTACTTAGCGCCAGGGGTGAGGACCATGGGTTACTTAGCGCCAGGGGTGAGGACCATGGGTTACTTAGCGCCAGGGGTGAGGACCATGGGTTACTAAGCGCCAGGGGTGAGGACCATGGGTTACTTAGCGCCAGGGGTGAGGACCATGGGTTACTTAGCGCCAGGGGTGAGGACCATGGGTTACTTAGCGCCAGGGGTGAGGACCATGGGTTACTTAGCGCCAGGGGTGAGGACCATGGGTTACTTAGCGCCAGGGGTGAGGACCATGGGTTACTTAGCGCCAGGGGTGAGGACCATAGGTTACTTAGCGCCAGGGGTGAGGACCATGGGTTACTAAGCGCCAGGGGTTAACCTCCACCTGAAAGGAGCTTTTAACCTGAGCGAGAAGCTGTCCCCACAGGGACCTCACACAACTGGCTGTAGGGACGAAGGCAGCTGTCGCTCTAACTCACACAAAGACAAAGTGGATCGGTTCCATACGTTTCAATAGCAGGGCAGTGGTTAATATTCTGTTGAGTTTAAAGACTTTCCTGTGTGAGAGGTTTCTGTTTTCATATTTGCAGTGAATTAAGTTTCTCCCCGTCACGTCTAAAGCAACAATAAGTATGTCACAACTTTAATCAAGTTAAAGATCTATATAATAACAGATGGCAGACTGCATGTGGATGAAGTGGACTTCACATCCAGGGGAACAGATGATAATCCTAGAATAGATGGATTACTATGACAGTAAAATATGTCCAGGAGAATAACTAATCAACACAAAATAGCACATGACAGAAGCATGTGATTCATGGTGCACATACAGATATCTCAACCTGACAGTGGCATACGGTATAAAACACCATTCATACTCACTAGTACACTTCTTTCTGGATTCATCTCTCATTGTATTAACATCTCTCTGTAATCAACCCGGAAGTCAATAACCACACCTTGACAGATATAGCCACGCTGCACTGAAATAAAAACTAACTAGAAAGTATAAGACATGCAGATAGACATGCAGATAGACATGTGGATAGGCATGCGAATAGACATGTGGATAGACATGTGGATAGACATGCAGATAGGCATGCAGATAGACATGCAGATAGACATGTGGATAGACATGCACATAGACATGCAGATAGACATGCATCCCAGTACTCTGAGCGTCATGCAGCCAATCCCCTTTGTGCCTAGCGTGTTCCAGACCAACGGCCCAGAGGGGATGCTTCCTGTCTGATCATTTTCTCTCTCTCTGTATTCTCTTGTTTTTCTTCTCAATCGCTCTCTCTTTCTCTCTCCCCCTCTCGCAACCCCATACCCATTGTCCCCGTAATCAATCTCGCTACTCACTGACAAAAAGCACATGTGTGAGGAGAAATGTTTCAAAACTGTTTGCAAAACCTTTGACATGTTTGCATACAGGACCATGAACAGGAAACCTCCATCTCCGTGTTGGGACGTTCTTCATATGGGAAGGACATAATGGGATGGAGAACAGAGAGACATTTGGATGACTGAATTGACTGAGCGCCAAAGCAACCAACAACACTACGCTCACTCACACTAAAATGTTACAGATTTTCCTGTGCAGCAAACTGTAGTGTATTCGAGGTATATGAAAGGCTTCTAAAGTTTGTAATTTCCACTTCAAAATGTCAGACTTGCTTTAACCCAACGAAAAATGTATCAACCCATACAAAAATGTCAAATAATGTTTATCCAGATAATAATTCACATTTCCTGTTGCTGCAGGATTATTTTCTTGCTGTGAGAAGCAGGGTCAAATTCAGATTGCTAAATACCTGTAGATGCTTTACTCTCTCTCACTCTCTCTCTCTCTCTCACCTATCTCTCTCTCTCTCTCACACTCCATCTCTCACCTATTTCTCTCTCTCTCTCACTCCCTCTCTCACCTATTTCTCTCTCTCTCACCTATTTCTCTCAACTATTTCTCTCTCACTCTCACCGATTTCTCTCTCACTCTCACCTATTTCTCTCTCACTCTCACCTATTTCTATCTCTCTCTCACCTATTTCTCTCTCTCTCTCTCTCTCACCTCTCTCACCTATCTCACCTATCTCTCTCTCTCACTCTCTCTCTATCTCTCTTTCTCTCCTTCCTCTTTAGTAGCAGAATGACAGAGCCAGACACATGCTGACAGGTGCCTCAACAATACCCAAATATGAACTTGCTCTCCTGGTCATAAAGGCCTTCTGTCTGTGCACCAGGCAGGACCATAAACCAGGGGTCTGCCCTTCGCCCCACTGCCCAGCCCAGGGTCCTCTCGTCAGGCTAATGCAACAGTGGCATCTGCCCCCAAGACCACTCACAAAGAGCAGTATGGAACTTTTAAATGATTGGTGTTGGCTACAGACAGACTTGGAGCATGAAGGGGGTCGAGGGAGAAAAGAAGGGTCCTTAGAAGTGTATGGCAGAGGGTGTGTGTTTGTGTGGGAGTGTGTGTGTGTGTGTGTGTGTGTGTGTTTGTCCTTTCTTGAGAGGTTGTCTGTGTGTTTTGTAAAAGTAGACCAGCTGCCCTTTCTAAAGGGTCTGTGCTCCTTGTCTCACCCTCTCCCCTGTCTCTGTCCTCTCTCCTCTCCTCTCCTCTGTCTCTATCCTCTCTCCTCTCCTCTGTCTCTGTCCTCTCTCCCCTCCTCTGTCTCTGTCCTCTCTCCCTTCTCCCCTGTCTTTGTCCTCTCTGTCCTCTCTCCTCTCCCCTGGCTCTGTCCTCTCTCTCCTCTCCCCTGTCTCTGTCCTCTCTCTCCTCTCCGCTGTCTCTAGCCTCGCTTTCTTCTCCCCTGTCTCTATCCTCTCTCTCCTCTCCCCTGTCTCTCCCCTGTCTCTCTCCCTTCTCCCCAGTCTCTGTCCTCTCTCCCTTCTCCCCTGTCTCTGTCCTCTCTCCCCTCCCTTCTCTTCCCTTTCTCTGTCCTCTCTCCTGTCTTCGTTCTCTCTCTCCTCGCCACTGTCTCTGTCCTCTCTGTCCTCTCTCCCCTGTCTGTCCTCTCTCCCCTCTCCCGTCTCTGTCCTCTCTGTCCTCCCCCTGTCTCTGTCCTCTCCACTGTCTCTGTTCTCTCTCCCCTCTCCCCTCTCCCATGTCTCTGTTCTCTCTCCCCTCTCCCCTCTCCCATGTCTCTGTTCTCTCTCCTCTCTCCCCTGTCTTTGTCCTCTCTCCCCTCTCCCGTCACTGTCCTCTCTGTCCTCTCCCCTGTCTCTGTTCTCTCTCCCCTTCCCCTCTCCCTTGTCTCTGTCCTCTCTCCCCTGTCTCTGTCCTCTCTCCCCTCTCCCTTGTCTCTGTCCTCTCTCCCCTCTCCCCTGTCTCTGTCCTCTCCACTGTCTCTGTTCTATCTCCCCTCTCCCCTGTCTCTGTCCTCTCTACCTCCCTTCTTCTCTCCCCTGTCTCTGTCCTCTCTCCCCTGTCTCTGTCCTCTCTCCTGTCTCCGTTCTCTCTCCTCTCCCCTGTCTCTCTCCTCTCTGTCCTCTCTCCCCTGTCTCTGTCCTCTCTCCCCTCCCCCCTCTCCCGTCTCTGTCCTCTCTGTCCTCTCTCCCTTCCCTTCTTCTCTCCCCTGTCTCTGTCCTCTCTCCTGTCTCCGTTCTCTCTCTCCTCTCCCCTGTCTCTGTCCTCTCTGTCCTCTCTCCCTTGTCTCTGTCCTCTCTCCCCTCTCCCGTCTCTGTCCTCAATGTCCACTCCCCTGTCTCTGTTCTCTCTCCCCTGTCTCCGTTCTCTCTCCCCTTTCCCCTCTCCCCTGTCTCTGTTCTCTCTCCCCTCTCCCCTGTCTCTGTCCTCTCTCCCTTCCCTTCTTCTCTCCCCTGTCTCTGTCCTCTCTCCCATGTCTCTGTCCGCTCTCCTCTGTCCCATGTCTCTGTTCTCTCTCCCCTCTCTCTGTCCTCTCTCCCCTCTCCCGTCTCTGTCCTCTCTGTCCTCTCCACTGTCTCTGTTCTCTCTCCTTCTCTCTCTCCTTCTCTCTCCTTCTCTCTCTCCTTCTCTCTCCTCTCTCTCCTTCTCTCTCCCTCTCCTTCCCATCTCTCTCTCTCTCTCTCCTCTCTCTCCTTCCCATCTCTCCTTCCCATCTCTCTCTCCTTCTCTCTCTCCTTCTCTCTCCTTCTCTTTCCTTCTCTCTCTCCTTCTCTCTCTTTTTCTCTCTCCTCCTCTCTCTCCCTTTCTCTCTCCCCATCTCTCCCCATCTCTCTCCTCTCTCTCTCCCCATCTCTCTCCTTCTCAATACAGAGACGTTTAATTGCAGGTTGAGCCATGAGGAGGATGCCTCGCAGTGTTTTTCTTCCATTCCCTTCTGTTCCTCCTTTTGTTTTCTCAAGCTGTTTGCTCAGCACTGATTGGCTGGGTTTGGAGATGGAGTGAGTCAGAAGAAATAGGATATGGAGAAAAGAGCTGACCGGGGGTGTAAACTGTAATAAACATCTAGATGAACTCTTACCTGTCAGGAATGGAGAGCTTGTTAGGTGTGTGTGTGTAATATGTGTGAATATAAATATGTAAGTGTGTGTTAGTGTACGTGCGTGTGCGTGTTTATGTGTGTGTGTGTGTGTGTGTGTGTGTGTGTGTGTGTGTGTGTGTGTGTGTGTGTGTGTGTGTGTGTGTGTGTGTGTGTGTGTGTGTGTGTGTGTGTGTGTGTGTGCGTGTGTGTGTGTGCGTGTGTATGTCTATGTCTGGGTTCATGACACTCCTGCTCCCATTAAGATGCCAACAGAAAGTGTGTGTGACAAAGTGGGGAGAATAAAAAATTAAAACTCTTTCAAAAGCTTCAGAGTAAATAGTTGCCTTCCTCGAAAGGGAACAACATGAAACGGTCCGCCTGCATTCCTGCTGTGTCAACGTAAACATAAACAGTTTCCTGTGTCAACGTAAATATAAACAGTTTCCTGTGTCAACGTAAATATAAACAGTTTCCTGTGTCAACGTAAATATAAACAGTTTCCTGTGTCAACGTAAATATAAACAGTTTCCTGTGTCAACGTAAATATGAAACAGTTTCCTGTGTCAACGTAAATATAAACAGTTTCCTGTGTCAACGTAAATATAAACAGTTTCCTGTGTCAACGTAAATATAAACAGTTTCCTGTGTCAACGTAAATATAAACAGTTTCCTGTGTCAACGTAAATATAAACAGTTTCCTGTGTCAACGTAAATATGAAACAGTTTCCTGTGTCAACGTAAATATGGAACAGTTTCCTGTGTCAACGTAAATATGAAACAGTTTCCTGTGTCAACGTAAATATGGAACAGTTTCCTGTGTCAACGTAAATATGAAACAGTTTCCTGTGTCAACGTAAATATGGAACAGTTTCCTGTGTCAACGTAAATATGGAACAGTTTCCTGTGTAAACGTAAATATGGAACAGTTTCCTGTGTCAACGTAAATATGAAACAGTTTCCTGTGTAAACGTAAATATGGAACAGTTTCCTGTGTCAACGTAAATATGGAACAGTTTCCTGTGTCAACGTAAATATGAAACAGTTTCCTGTGTCAACGTAAATATGGAACAGTTTCCTGTGTAAACGTAAATATGGAACAGTTTCCTGTGTCAACATAAATATGAAACAGTTTCCTGTCAACGTAAATATGAAACTTTTTCCTGTGTCAACGTAAATATGGAACAGTTTCCTGTGTCAACGTAAATATGGAACAGTTTCCTGTGTCAACGTAAATATGGAACATTTTCCTGTCGGAACAGACAGTATTTTCATCTCACTCCCACAAAGTGTTTTGGTTGCTTGAAAGCTCCTACCACAGCATAGATAAGACAAACACCCACCCACCCACCCACACACACACACACACACACACACACACACACACACACACACACACACACACACACACACACACACACACACACACACACACACACACACACACACACACACACACACACACACACACACACACACACACAAGCATTTATCCGCAGTCACCTACCCTAACCTCGGACAGGGCTCAAGCCTACTGATTGGCTCTAGGGTTACATCCTGTTTTAACCTGCTGGGGCCAGCAACAGCATCTTCTCCTGAAACCCCAAAGGGACAACAGAGACAGGGACATAAGCAGGGAGCATAAGTAATGTTAGATGGTTGACAGGCTACGTATAGAGCATCTAATGGGGGGCAGGATTCAGACCTGGAAAAACGCCTGATTAGTGCCTAAAAAAAGCCTGTTAAGAGCCTGTTAAAAGCCTGATAAGAGCCTGTTAAGAGCCTGTTAAGAGCCTGTTAAGAGCCTGTTAAAAGCCTGATAAGAGCCTGTTAAGAGCCTGTTAAGAGCCTGATAAGAGCCTGATAAGAGCCTGATAAGAGAGTGATAAGAGCCTGTTAAGAGCCTGATAAGAGCCTGTTAAGAGCCTGTTAAGAGCCTGATAAGAGCCTGATAAGAGCCTGATAAGAGAGTGATAAGAGCCTGTTAAGAGCCTGATAAGAGCCTGTTAAGAGCCTGATAAGAGCCTGATAAGAGCCTGATAAGAGCCTGTTAAGAGCCTGATAAGAGAGTGATAAGAGCCTGATAAGAGCCTGTTAAGAGCCTGATAAGAGCCTGATAAGAGCCTGTTAAGAGCCTGATAAGAGCCTGATAAGAGCCTGATAAGAGCCTGATAAAAGCCTGATAAGAGCCTGATAAGAGCCTGTTAAGAGCCTGATAAGAGCCTGATAAGAGCCTGATAAGAGCCTGATAAGAGCCTGTTAAGAGCCTGATAAGAGAGTGATAAGAGCCTGATAAGAGCCTGTTAAGAGCCTGATAAGAGAGTGATAAGAGCCTGTTAAGAGCCCGATAAGAGCCTAATAATAGCCTGTTAATAACCTCATAAGAGCCTGATAAGAATCTGATAAGAGCCTAAAACGAGCCTGATAAGAGTAAAAAAAAGCCTGTTAAGAGCCTCATAAGAGCCTGGTAAGAGACTTATAAGAGCCTGTTAAGAGCTTGTTAAGAGCCTGATAAGAGCCTGATAAGAGCCTCATAAGAGCCTGTTAAGAGCTTGTTAAGAGCCTGATAAGAGCCTGATAAGAGCCTAATAAGAGCCTCATAACAGCCTCATAAGAGCCTGATATGAGCCTGTTAAGAACCCAATAAGTGCCTGATAAGACCCTAATAAGAGTCTCATAACAGCCTCATAAGAGCCTGATAAGAGCCTGTTAAGAGCTTGTTAAAAGCCTGAAAAGAGACATATATGAGCCTGTTAAGAGCCTCATAAGAGCCTGATTAAAGCCCGATAAGAACCTGATAAGAGCCTGATAAGAGCCTCAAAAGAGCCTGTTAATAACCTCATACGAGCCTCACAAGAGCCTGATATGAGCCTGATAAGAGCCTGAAAAGAGCATGTTTAGAGCCTCATAAGAGCATCATAAAAGCCTCATAAGAGCCTGATATTAGCCTGATAAGAGCCTGATGAGAGCCTATTAAGAGCCTGATAAGAGCCTGATAAGAGCCTGATAAGAATCTGATAAGAGCCTGATAAGAGCCTAAAAAGAGCCTGATAAGAGCCTGATAAGAGCCTGATAAGAATCTGATAAGAGCCTGATAAGAATCTGATAAGAGCCTGATAAGAATCTGATAAGAGCCTATGATGGTGGTGGCCATGCTGTCCCTCAGGGAGTAGGCTGGGTGATGGTGGCCATGCTGTCCCTCAGGGAGTAGGCTGGGTGATGGTGGCCATGCTGTCCCTCAGGGAGTAGGCTGGGTGATGGTGGACAGGCTGTCCCTCAGGGAGTAGGCTGGGTGATGGTGGACAGGCTGTCCCTCAGGGAGTAGGCTGGGTGATGGTGGCCATGCTGTTCCTCAGGGAGTAGGCTGGGTGATGGTGGACAGGCTGTCCCTCAGGGAGTAGGCTGGGTGATGGTGGACAGGCTGTCCCTCAGGGAGTAGGCTGGGTGATGGTGGACAGGCTGTCCCTCAGGGAGTAGGCTGGGGGATGGTGGCCAGGCTGTAGGCTGGGTGATGGTGGCCATGCTGTTCCTCAGGGAGTAGGCTGGGGGATGGTGGACAGGCTGTCCCTCAGGGAGTAGGCTGGGGGATGGTGGACAGGCCGTCCCTCAGGGAGTAGGCTGGGGGATGGTGGACATGCTGTCCCTCAGGGAGTAGGCTGGGTGATGGTGGACAGGCTGTCCCTCAGGGAGTAGGCTGGGTGATGGTGGCCATGCTGTTCCTCAGGGAGTAGGCTGGGTGATGGTGGACAGGCTGTCCCTCAGGGAGTAGGCTGGGTGATGGTGGACAGGCTGTCCCTCAGGGAGTAGGCTGGGTGATGGTGGACAGGCTGTCCCTCAGGGAGTAGGCTGGGGGATGGTGGCCAGGCTGTAGGCTGGGTGATGGTGGCCATGCTGTTCCTCACGGAGTAGGCTGGGGGATGGTGGACAGGCTGTCCCTCAGGGAGTAGGCTGGGGGATGGTGGACAGGCCGTCCCTCAGGGAGTAGGCTGGGGGATGGTGGACAGGCTGTCCCTCAGGGAGTAGGCTGGGGGATGGTGGACAGGCCGTCCCTCAGGGAGTAGGCTGGGGGATGGTGGACAGGCTGTCCCTCAGGGAGTAGGCTGGGGGATGGTGGACAGGCCGTCCCTCAGGGAGTAGGCTGGGGGATGGTGGACAGGCTATTGGGACTCCAGGAGGGGGACGATAATGAGAAGCGCTCACCGGGAGGTTGATGGGAGGTTGATGGGAGGTTGATGGGAGGTTAATGGGAGGGGTTGGGAGTTGATGAAAGGGAGATGGAAGTTTGAAGGGAAGGGGATGGAATGGAGATGGGAGCTGGATGGGAGTTTGATGGGAGGGGGATGGAATGGAGATGGGAGGTTGATGGGAGTTTGATTGGAGGGGGATGGGAGGGGGTGGGAGAGATGGGAGGGTGATGGAAGGGAGATGGAAGTGGGATGGTGGCGTGATGGGAGGTGGTTGGAAGGGAGATGGGAGGTTGATGGGAGGGGATGGAAGGGAGATGGGAGGGGGATTGTACGGGAGATGGGAGTTTGATGGGAGGCTGATGGGAGGTTATTGGGAGGGTGATGGGAGGGTGACGTAAGGTTGATGGGAAGGGGATGGGAGGGGGGTGGGAGAGATGGGAGGGTGATGGAAGGGAGATGGAAGTGGGATGGAACCGTGATGGGAGGTTGATGGGAGGTTGATGGGAGGTTGATGGGAGGTTGATGGGAGGGGGAAGGAAGGGAGATGGGAGGGGGAAGGAAGGGAGATGGGAGGGGGAAGGAAGGGAGATGGGAGGGGGAAGGAAGGGAGATGGGAGGGGGCTGTAGTGGAGCAGGTTGATAACTTCAAGTTCCTTGGTGTCCACATCACCAACAAACTAACATGGTCCAAACACACCAAAACAGTCATGAAGAGGGCACGAAAACGCCTAGTCTCCCTCAGGAGACTGAAAAGATTTGGCATGTGTCCTCAAATCCTCAAAAGGTTCTACAGCTGCACCATCGAGAGCATCCTGACTGGTGGCATAACTGCCTTGTATGGCAACTGCTCGGCCGCCCACCGCAAGTCACTACAGAGAGTAATGCGTATGGCCCAGTACATCACTGGGGCCAAGCCTCCCGCCATCCAGGACCTCTATACCAGGCGGTGTCAGAGAAAGGCCCTAAAAATTGTCAAAGACGCCAAGCACCCTAGTCATAGACTGTTCTCTTTGCTACCAAATGGCAAGCGATTCCGGAGCGCCAAGTCGAGGTCCAAGAGGTTTCTTGCCGACTTGCCGAGCAGTTGCCATACCAGGCGACGATGTAACCGGCCAGGATGCTCTCAATGGTGCAGCTGTAGAACTTTTTGTGGATCTGGGGACCCATGCCAAATGTTTTCAGTCTCCTGAGGGGAAAAAGGCAATGTCGTGCCCTCTTCATGACTGCCTTGGTGAGTTTGGACCATGATAGTTTGTTGGTGATGTGGACACCTAGGAACTTGAAATTCTCAACAATAGGGAGAAAGTGAGAGAGGTAGATAGACATCGCTCATCCATATACTTAAATGTGCTTATTCTCATTCACCCCTTTAGATGTGTGTGTAATAGGTAGTTCTTGGGAAATTGTTAGATTACTTGTTTGATATTACTGCACTGTTGGAACTAGAAGCTCAAGCATCTCCCTACGCTCGCATACCGCGTGTATGTCAAAAATAAAATTGTATTTTATTTGATTTGATTTAGACAAAGGAATAAAGCCAGAGTGAAAGAACAGGTAAAACGTTCCTCTGTGGAAAAAGCATCAATAGATTATTACTAAAACTACATTATTTGCATATTAGAGATCAGTCGAAAATGGCTCAATGCCCTTTCATATTGCTACATCACATAACAGACCCTTCACCGTTCTCCATGACAGGTACAGGAAGTGAACTAGAACAGCTTCCTTTTGTGTCTTTATTCTCTAAGTGAAGGATTGGCCCCCCTACCCCACATCCCCCTGGCCCTGGGTGGGTCAGTAAATAACTAATCTCTTTCCTCTAATAGACTGGCTCAAGGTGGACTTCATTAGAGTGTGAGGATGTGACATCTCTATGGCAGACAGTGTTTGTGCTTGGGACCAGTGTGTACTCCAGAGTGTGTATTGCCATTATAACATATGCAGTCGTGTTTAGTGAAGGTGTGACAGAGTTGAATCCACCACTTCACAGCCAGAAGGTTTACTGTTTGATCCTCAGCCCTGAGTAAACACAAAAGAGAGGGACTCGGCACACACACACACACTTCTACAGGCACACACACACACACACACACACACACACACACACACACACACACACACACACACACACACACACACACACGCACACACACACACACACACACACGTACACACACACGTACACACACACACACACGTACACACACACACACACACACGCACACACACACACACACGTACACTCACGTGCACACACGTACACGCACACACACACACACACACACGTACACACACACACACACATGTACACGCACACACACACAAACACGCACGTGCACACAAACACGTACACACACACACACGCACGTGCATGTGCACACACACACACGCACACACACACACACACGCACACACACACACGCACACACACACACACGCGCACACACACACACAGCGCTAGGCAAAGCCTCTGTGTAAACCATTGCGTTACACACGCTGATACACACTGAGGTACACACATGTAAAAACGCATGCACATGATCCAAATACATTACACACAAAGTGTCCCCAAAACCAACACAGAGACTTAGACTTTGTAACATTCAGTCCCACGTTCCTTGAAAAATCAGTCATCCAACCCCACTGTAAGCTACATGTTTATACTTTGTCATGCTGAATTTACATTACAGGGCAGCTGTGATTTTCTGTCATCATTACCATTGTACCTAATGAACACATCTGTCTATGCAGGGAACAGGGGGGAGTGGACAAACGAGAGACTGATTGGAACCAGATCTGTGGTCGGATCCAAGACCAGTAACTATGTGATTACAGGAACAGACCTTCTGTAGAACTATTGATTAATAATTTAGATGAAAAGAGGTCAAAGGCAGGATGGATTGTAAAGGCATCAAGGATGGAAACACAGTGATTAGACATAGCTAGTGTACAGAGGGCAGGGCAGAGGGTCCAGCAGAACTATAGGTAAAGGTTCCAGCAGAACTATAGGTAAAGGTTCCAGCAGAACTATAGGTAAAGGTTCCAGCAGAACTGTAGGTAAAGGTTCCAGCAGAACTATGGGTAAAGGTTCCAGCAGAACTATGGGTAAAGGTTCCAGCAGAACTATGGGTAAAGGTTCCAGCAGAACTATGGGTAAAGGTTCCAGCAGAACTATAGGTAAAGGTTCCAGCAGAACTATGGGTAAAGGTTCCAGCAGAACTATAGGTAAAGGTTCCAGCAGAACTATGGGTAAAGGTTCCAGCAGAACTGTAGGTAAAGGTTCCAGCAGAACTGTAGGTAAAGGTTCCAGCAGAACTGTAGGTAAAGGTACCAGCAGAACTATGGGTAAAGGTTCCAGCAGAACTATGGTAAAGGACCCAGCAGAACTATAGGTAAAGGTTCCAGCAGAACTACAGGTAAAGGTTCCAGCAGAACTATGGGTAAAGGTTCCAGCAGAACTATAGGTAAAGGTTCCAGCAGAACTATAGGTAAAGGTTCCAGCAGAATTATGGGTAAACATTCCAGCAGAACTATAGGCAAAGGTTCCAGCAGAACTATAGGTAAAGGTTCCAGCAGAACTACGGGTAAAGGTTCCAGCAGAACTATGGGTAAAGGTTCCAGCAGAACTATAGGTAAAGGTTCCAGCAGAACTGTAGGTAAAGGTTCCAGCAGAACTATAGGTAAAGGTTCCAGCAGAACTACAGGTAAAGGTTCCAGCAGAACTACAGGTAAACATTCCAGCAGAACTACAGGTAAAGGTTCCAGCAGAACTACAGGTAAACATTCCAGCAGAACTACAGGTAAAGGTTCCAGCAGAACTACAGGTAAAGGTTCCAGCAGAACTACAGGTAAACATTCCAGCAGAACTACAGGTAAAGGTTCCAGCAGAACTATAGGTAAAGGTTCCAGCAGAATTATAGGCAAAGGTTCCAGCAGAACTACAGGCAAAGGTTCCAGCAGAACTACAGGTAAAGGTTCCAGCAGAACTACAGGTAAAGGTTCCAGCAGAACTATAGGTAAACATTCCAGCAGAACTATGGGTAAAGGTTCCAGCAGAACTATGGGCAAAGGTTCCAGCAGAACTACAGGTAAAGGTTCCAGCAGAACTATGGGTAAAGGTTCCAGCAGAACTATAGGTAAACATTCCAGCAGAACTATAGGTAAAGGTTCCAGCAGAACTACAGGTAAACATTCCAGCAGAACTATAGGTAAAGGTTCTAGCAGAACTATAGGTAAAGGTTCCAGCAGAACTATGGGTAAAGGTTCCAGCAGAACTATGGGTAAAGGTTCCAGCAGAACTATAGGTAAAGGTTCCAGCAGAACTATGGGTAAAGGTTCCAGCAGAACTATATGTAAAGGTTCCAGCAGAACTACAGGTAAAGGTTCCAGCAGAACTACAGGTAAAGGTTCCAGAAGAAATACAGGTAAAGGTTCCAGTCAAGGAAGACTAGGAGGGAAGGCAGTCCCCTACTACAGTAAACTGTTGTCATCATGACATTATAGCAGCGCTACAGTATTAATGTGGTAAACATTGCAGCTAATGTGTTTGCCATATAAAGACATGGACTAGCCTACCGGTCAAAAGCGCTAAACACTAATCCACACAACTGATGCAGTTACATGAACACAAGCCATCCCCTATAACCCTCCACTACAAGCCAAACCAATAGCCCTCCACTACAAGCCATCCCATATAACCCTCCACTACAAGCCATCCCATATAGCCCTCTACTACAAGCCATCCCGTATAACCCTCCACTACAAGCCATCCCATATAACCCTCCACTACAAGCCATCCCGTATAACCCTCCACTACAAGCCATCCCATATAACCCTCCACTACAAGCCATCCCATATAACACTACAAGCCATCCCATATAACCCTCCACTACAAGCCATCCCATATAACCCTCCACTACAAGCCATCCCATATAACCCTCCAATACAAGCCATCCCGTATAACCCTCCACTACAAGCCATCCCATATAACCCTCCACTACAAGCCATCCCGTATAACCCTCCACTACAAGCCATCCCATATAACCCTCCACTACAAGCCATCCCGTATAACCCTCCACTACAAGCCATCCCGTATAACCCTCCACTACAAGCCATCCCGTATAACCCTCCACTACAAGCCATCCCATATAACCCTCCACTACAAGCCATCCCATATAACCCTCCACTACAAGCCATCCCGTATAACCCTCCACTACAAGCCATCCCATATAACCCTCCACTACAAGCCATCCCGTATAACCCTCCACTACAAGCCATCCCGTATAACCCTCCACTACAAGCCATCCCGTATAACCCTCCACTACAAGCCATCCCATATAACCCTCCACTACAAGCCATCCCGTATAACCCTCCACTACAAGCCATCCCGTATAACCCTCCACTACAAGCCATCCCGTATAACCCTCCACTACAAGCCATCCCCTATAACCCTCCACTACAAGCCATCCCATATAGCCCTCCACTCTATCTGATGCGATATCGTTATCTATCCCTTACCCCCTGGCTGCTGGCCCTGTCCCAGTATAGTCAGGAGTGCTCTGGAGCTGGGACAACGTGGCTCTGCCTTGGGGCCATAGGAGCTCATATTCTCCCTGTCAGCTGGATCAGATTGTTTACATGTGGTATTAGGGAATGATCCAGGCAATCTATTGCAGCCCGGGCACCGGCTAACAGAGAACACAAGGCTAATCGATAGAACTAGCACCAGAAAAACACTCTCCTCTCCTTTCAATCATGTGGATCTGATCAGGGGAATCCGCTGACATGGCTGTTAGCCTCTCTGAGTTATGATTAACCTTGAGAGAGGAGAGGATGAGAGGGGAGAGAGAGAGAAGGAGGAGAGGGAGAGAATGAGAGGGAGAGAAGGAGAGGGGGGAGAGAGGGAGGAGAGGGATAAAGGGAGATTGGGAGAGAGAAGGAGACAGAGGATTGAAGGAGAGAGAGACTGAGTATCAGCCTCTGAGATAATGACCGATCAAATATCACAGTATTATATCACAGTATTATAACACAGTACTATATCACAGTACTATATCAATGTATTATATCACAGTACTATATCACAGTACTATATCAATGTATTATAACACAGTACTATATCACAGTACTATATCAATGTATTATATCACAGTATTATATCACAGTATTATATCACAGTATTATATCACAGTATTATAACACAGTACTATATCACAGTACTATATCACAGTACTATATCACAGTATTATAACACAGTATTATAACACAGTATTATATCACAGTACTATATCACAGTATTATATCACAGTATTATATCAAATAATTATATCACAGTACTATATCACAGTATTATAACACAGTATTATATCACAGTACTATATCAAATAATTATATCACAGTACTATATCACAGTACTATATCAATGTATTATATCACAGTATTATATCAAGGTATTATATTACAGTATTATATCAAGGTATTATATCACAGTACTATATCACAGTATTATAACACAGTATTATATCACAGTATTGAATCACAGTATTGTATCACAGTACTATATCACAGTATTATATCACAGTATTATAACACAGTATTATATCACAGTATTATATCAAGGTATTATATCACAGTATTATATCACAGTATTATATCAAGGTATTATATCACAGAATTATATCACAGTACTATATCACAGTATTATATCACAGTACTATATCACAGTACTATATCACAGTACTATATCATAGTACTATATCACAGTATTATATCACAGTATTATATCACAGTGTATGTGTTGCGGTTAGAAAACATGTTCTATGTAGGGATGGAGAGAGAGACAGAGAGAGACAGAGAGAGACAGGGGGAGACAGAGAGAGACAGGGGGGATGGACAGAGAGAGACAGAGAGAGACAGGGGGCGATAGAGAGAGACAGGGAGAGCCAGGGGTCACAGAGAGAGACAGGGAGAGACAGAGAGAGACAGGGAGAGACAGGGGGAGACAGAGAGAGACAGGGGGAGACAGAGAGAGACAGGGGGAGACAGAGAGAGACAGGGGGGATGGAGGGGGAGAGACAGAGAGAGAAAAGGGGAGACAGAAAGAGACAGGGGGAGACAGAGATAGACAGGGGGGATGGAAAGGGAGACAGAGAGAGACAGAAAGAGACAGGGGGATGGACAGAGAGAGACAGAGAGAGACAGGGAGAGACAGAGAGAGACAGGGAGAGACAGGGGGAGACAGAGAGAGACAGGGAGAGACAGGGGGAGACATAGAGAGACAGGGGAGACAGAGAGAGACAGGGGGATGGACAGAGAGAGACAGAGACAGGGAGTGACAGAGAGAGACAGGGGGAGACAGAGAGAGACAGGGGGGATGGACAGAGAGAGACAGAGAGAGACAGGGGGATGGACAGGGAGAGATAGAGAGAGACAGGGAGAGAGAGAGAGAGAGAGAGAGAGAGGGAGAGACAGAGAGAGACAGGGGAGACAGATAGAGATGGTGGGATGGACAGGGAGAGACAGGGGGATGGAGGGGGTCAGAGAGAGAAAGGGGGAGACAGAGAGAGAAAGGGGGAGACAGAGAGAGACAGGGGGGATGGAAAGGGAGAGACAGAGAGAGACAGGGGGAGACAGAGAGAGACAGGGGGGTGGAGGGGGTCAGAGAGAGAAGGGGGGAGACAGAGAGAGAAAGGGGGAGACAGAGAGAGACAGGGGGGGTGGAAAGGGAGAGAGATAGAGAGAGACAGGGGGAGACATAGAGAGACAGGGGAGACAGAGATAGACAGGGGGGATGGAGAGAGAGAGAGATAGAGAGAGACAGGGGGAGACATAGAGAGACAGGGGAGACAGAGAGAGACAGGGGGGATGGACAGAGAGAGACAGAGACAGGGAGTGACAGAGAGAGACAGGGGGGATGGACAGAGAGAGACAGAGAGAGACAGGGGGAGACAGAGAGAGACAGGGGTGATGGAGAGAGAGAGACAGGGGGAGACAGAGAGAGACAGGGGTGATGGAGAGAGAGAGACAGGGGGAGATAGAGAGAGACAGGGGTGATGGAGAGAGAGAGATAGAGAGAGACAGGGGGAGACAGAGAGAGACAGAGGGAGACAGGGGTGATGGAGAGAGAGAGAGATAGAGAGAGACAGGGGGAGACAGAGAGAGACAGGGGGAGACAGGGAGAGACAGGGAGAGACAGAGGGATGGAGGGGGAGAGACAGATAGAGAAAGGGGGAGACAGAAAGAGAAATGGGGTATGGACAGGGAGAGACAGAGAGAGACAGGGGGGTGGACAGGGAGAGACAGAGAGAGACAGGGGGGGATGGACAGGGAGAGACAGAGAGAGACAGGGGGATGGACAGGGAGAGACAGAGAGAGACAGGAGTGGGATGGACAGGGAGAGACAGAGAGGGGGGAGCAGAGGGCGGACAGAGGAGGAGAGGGACAGTTAGTTGTTGGCAGCTCTGCCGACGTGGCTGATTGTGGTGTGCATGATCAGGCATGAGAGAGTGAGCTCAGAGTCTGTCTGAGAGGATTAGTGTGCAGGGGTGAGGGGTCAAAGACACAGGCAGGTAAAGGACAGATGACAACAGTGAGTGTGTGTAGGATCTGCAGCGCTGTGCACTTAAAAACAAAAATGCTCTCAAGCATCAGAAGCAAAGTTTCCATTTGAATGTCCCTCTTATCCAGTATGAAATAGTCTTGACTCTGTTTGGAAGATTGCTGCTGTTATGTTGCTTAGTCCTTGAAGATCACAGTAGTGCTCTGGAGAGAGGAATTAGGACAGATCTACATTATGTAAGCATGAGGAGATGTGTCATGCACTGAGAAGACAGCATATGACTGCAAGTGTTCACCCAAGGAGAAATATCTCAAATGTGCTTTTTTTTTGTAATTTTTTTTACAAGGACACTTGTGTTAAATACAACAGGAGTTTTATGACTGAGATCACTCTTTGTGTTTAGGGAGAGAAAGTCAAGTCTCACTGGTAAAAACAGAATATTATCTCTGGTTGCTTTTATGTTGTTCTCCTTTATCTGTCTCCGAATATCTTCCTTTCCCTTAAGCTCTTTTTCTGTTCCTTTGTGTGTGTGTGTGTGTGTGTGTGTGTCTGTGACTGTGTGTTTAAAAAAAATACAAACTTATTATTATTTTACAATGCTTTCTGACTTTCTGTCTCTATCAAAGCTCTGCCTACATTTCCCACAATGCCACTCCAGAAGTTTGAAATCAGTTCATTATACATAACCATAGAAGTATAATTATAAATACAATCCTAATCACATCATTTTATTGAGTAGTGGTGAGCATGGTGAATCACTTACACAGCATTCTACAAGAAACTCAAAGTCAGTCACATATTTTGACGTGTCTGTCCGATAAACATTCAGCCAGATCTGTAGGCTACGTTCCATTGGGTTCTGCAGACAGACTCTCCAATTACACTGCATATTCTGCTAATACAATAAAGCCAAGCTTGACTTCAAATCAAAAAACAAATGCATGTAGATGGTAGGGGAGAGCTTTCAGGGAATGACACGGAGGGAGATGAATTAGAAAAATTCCCTCAGCGAGTCAGATGAGAGAAGCGATAACGTTTTTTTTTGGGGGGGGAATGGCATTGCACAACACCATGAAATAGGATTTTCTGCTCACAAATCAAAGTTCAAAACGCTGGAACTTAAATCTAACTTGTTCACTTCTTTAATCTACTTTGAAAGTTTTAATGAGAGTAAAGCCATGCTGGGTCCTGCTTGTCTTCCTGAATGCTCATGTCTATAATTGTGATATTGTAAGTAGTTATGAAAATTCTTTCTTAACTGGATGCTCTGACTGTGTTGGGGTGATTCTGGACAGCACTGTAGGACTCAGCTTGTTGGACTGTGGTCCCTAACCTCTTACATGCCGCCTGTTGGGTCACATCAGGAAATGCCAGAACCACACAGGTAAAAAGAATGTGTGAAAGGAAGAGGGAGGAAAAAGGGAGGATGGGGCAGAGATGGGGGGAAAGGGGAGGATGGGGTAGAGATGGAGGAAAGGGGAGGATGGGGCAGAGATGGAGGAAAGGGGAGGATGGGGTAGAGATGGGGGAAAGGGGAGGATGGGGCAGAGATGGAGGGAAAGGGGAGGATGGGGTAGAGATGGAGGAAAGGGGAGGATGGGGCAGAGATGGAGGAAAGGGGAGGATGGGTAGAGATGGAGGAAAGGGGAGGGGATGGGGGTAGAAATGGAGAAGGGGAGGATGGGGTAGAGATGGGGAAAGGGGAGGATGGGGCAGAGATGGGGGAAAGGGGAGGATGGGGTAGAGATGGAGGAAAAGGGGAGGATGGGGCAGAGATGGGGGAAAGGGGAGGATGGGGCAGAGATGGGGGAAAGGGGAGGATGGGGCAGAGATGGAGGAAAGGGGAGGATGGGGCAGAGATGGAGGAAAGGGGAGGATGGGGCAGAGATGGGGGAAAGGGGAGGATGGGGCAGAGATGGGGGAAAGGGGAGGCAGAGATGGGGAAAGGGGAGGATGGGGCAGAGATGGAGGAAAGGGGAGATGGGCAGAGATGGAGGAA
>NC_042980.1:44222214-44242214 GCF_901001165.1 Salmo trutta
CAATCTAACCTTTTTCTGTCACAGCTGTGTGAATGCAAACGTGTTTAACCTCCACGCACGCACACACACACACACACGCACACACACACACACCACACACACACACACACACACCACACACACATACAGCACCTCTCTGCTGTGTCACTGTCCAAGTGTGTTCTCCAGTCTCTCCCACAGATATGTTTCCAGGTCTACAGCCCCTAGTATAGATCAAGATTTAGAAAAATTTATTAAAGTCTCACTCCACAATGATACTATATTTGACAATACAAAATACACATTTTAAAAGCCACATTGTGGACCACTCAAATAGAGTTTGGAGACGATAAATGGAGTCATAGGAAAACATGATACAGTGTATGTCTGCGTCATGCAGCAGAATGGTGACACTATAGTAGTGGTAACAGCTAGCTGTCTGTATGTCTGCGTCATGCAGCAGGATGGTGGTACTATAGTAGTGGTAACAGCTAGCTGTCTGTATGTCTGCGTCATGCAGCAGGATGGTGGCACTATAGTCGTGGTAACAGCTAGCTGTCTGTATGTCTGCGTCATGCAGCAGGATGGTGGTACTATAGTAGTGGTAATAGCTAGCTGTCTGTATGTCTGCGTCATGCAGCAGGACGGTGGCACTATAGTAGTGGTAACAGCTAGCTGTCTGTATGTCTGCGTCATGCAGCAGGCAGAGTTGTCCAGGGACTGCCTCCGTCCTCCTCCTTCCAAGCAACACATTAACTCTCATTACCGCTCCAGAAACAGATCTCCCTCCCTGCGGCCTTCCAAGGCCCACAACCCTCCCTGTAGCCCTACAAGGCCCACAACCCTCCCTGTAGCCCTACAAGGCCCACAACCCTCCCTGTAGCCCTACAAGGCCCACAACCCTCCCTGTAGCCCTACAAGGCCAACAACCCTCCCTGCAGCCCTCCAAGGCCCACAACCCTCCCTGTAGCCCTACAAGGCCCACAACCCTCCCTGTAGCCCTACAAGGCCCCTACTAGAAATAGATACCCCTTATTCCCCACATACTGTATATCATCCCCAGACTTAACAATTGGAGGTTTTTATGTGTGAAGGGTAATAACTTCTAGGCATAATTTAAATGTGTGAATTACAACTTTGTTAAAATGTCCGAAAGAGTAGAAAGGAGAGGAGTCAGAAAGGGACTTTGTGTTCCTTCCAAGTACCCCTTCTTCAGACAGTCTGTTGACAAATTGACTTGTGACCAAACAGAAAGCCCACAACTACTCCATCTTAACAGAGTATGAGAGAGGAAGAGCTCAGTTAAGTTTGTGTGTGTCCTCATGTTCCTTTGTGTGTGTGTGTGTGTGTGTGTGTGTGTGTGTGTGTGTGTGTGTGTGTGTGTGTGTGTGTGTGTGTGTGTGTGTGTGTGTGTGTGTGTGTGTGTGTGTGTGTGTGTGTGTGTGTGAAAGTGTGAAAGTGTGTGAAAGTGTGTGTGTGTGAAAGTGTGTGTGTGTGAAAGTGTGTGAAAGTGTGTGTTTGTGCATGCGTGTGTGTGTATACATCTGTATTTATTGCCCAGCTGTCCCATTCAGGTGCTCAGTGCCTCTTCAGTACCCTAGGGTGGCAGGCAGCTGGCAGGGCTCTCATAATCTCATGTTGATGAGGGAAGAGCAGGTCTCTAATTAACATTTTTAATTGGTAGCACTGGTGACTGCCAATTTAGGATCAGCAGAAAATAAGATTTTTTTTTTTTAATTGATTGAGATCAAAAATCTGAATCTAATTTTATTTGTCACACGCTTGGTGGAACCTAACAGTGAAATGCTTCCTAAACAACAGGTGTAGACTAACAGTGAAATGCTTCCTAAACAACAGGTGTAGACTAACAGTGAAATGCTTCCTAAACAACAGGTGTAGACTAACAGTGAAATGCTTCCTAAACAACAGGTGTAGACTAACAGTAAAATGCTTAGTAAACAGCAGGTGTAGACTAACAGTGAAATGCTTCCTAAACAACAGGTGTAGACTAACAGTGAAATGCTACCTAAACAACAGGTGGAACCTAACAGTGAAATGCTTCACAAACAACAGGTGAAGACTAACAGTGAAATGCTTCCTAAACAACAGGTGAAGACTAACAGTGAAATGCTTCCTAAACAACAGGTGTAGACTAACAGTGAAATGCTTCCTAAACAACAGGTGAAGACTAACAGTGAAATGCTTCCTAAACAACAGGTGTAGACTAACAGTGAAATGCTTCCTAAACAACAGGTGTAGACTAACAGTGAAATGCTTGGTAAACAACAGGTGTAGACTAACAGTGAAATGCTTCCTAAACAACAGGTGAAGACTAACAGTGAAATGCTTCCTAAACAACAGATGTAGACTAACAGTGAAATGCTTCCTAAACAACAGGTGTAGACTAATAATGAAATGCTTCCTAAACAACAGGTGTAGACTAACAGTGAAATGCTTCCTAAACAACAGGTGTAGACTAACAGTAAAATGCTTAGTAAACAGCAGGTGTAGACTAACAGTGAAATGCTTCCTAAACAACAGGTGTAGACTAACAGTGAAATGCTTCCTAAACAACAGGTGAAGACTAACAGTGAAATGCTTCCTAAACAACAGGTGTAGACTAACAGTGAAATGCTTCCTAAACAACAGGTGAAGACTAGCAGTGAAATGCTTCCTAAACAACAGGTGAAGACTAACAGTGAAATGCTTCCTAAACAACAGGTGTAGACTAACAGTGAAATGCTTCCTAAACAACAGGTGAAGACTAACAGTGAAATGCTTCCTAAACAACAGGTGTAGACTAACAGTGAAATGCTTCCTAAACAACAGGTGTAGACTAACAGTGAAATGCTTCCTAAACAACAGGTGTAGACTAACAGTGAAATGCTTAGTAAACAACAGGTGAAGACTAACAGTGAAATGCTTCCTAAACAACAGGTGAAGACTAACCGTGAAATGCTTCCTAAACAACAGGTGTAGACTAACAGTGAAATGCTTCCTAAACAACAGGTGTAGACTAACAGTGAAATGCTTCCTAAACAACAGGTGTAGACTAACAGTGAAATGCTTCCTAAACAACAGGTGTAGACTAACAGTGAAATGCTTCCTAAACAACAGGTGTAGACTAATAGTGAAATGCTTCCTAAACAACAGGTGTAGACTAGTTAGGGGCCCTTCCCAACAATGCAGATAGAAATAGAAAGATGATAACAAAAGGAATATATATATATATATATAGGTAGGGATAAAGTGACTGGGCAACAGGATAGAAAATAAACAGTAGCAGCAGCCTATGTCATGAGTCAAAAGAGTTGAGTCAAAATTGGTGCACTGTCTCTTTAAAAGAAGTCATGTTTGAGATGATGACATGCAAGAGATCTGTCATTCATTGGTTGCTGTGATCATTGACTTCCTGAAGAAGACATCCCCTTTCCTTTCTTTCTGTGCCCCCAGATGTTTGGATATACTGATAACATTGCCAGATTGCTAGCTAGCCAATGAGGTAATAGGACTGAACAAAGTGTAAACAAATGGTTAACGACACATGACATGGGTTATGATTGGAAAATGCGGTCCTGGCGATCCGCTGTAGGAAGATGAAAAGGTTGTGCTGGTAATATTTTTTATTTTTTTATTTAACCTTTATTTAACTAGACAAGTCAGTTAAGAACAAGTTCTTCTTTACAATGACAGCCTACACCGGCCAAACCCGGACAACGCTTGGCCAATTGTGCACCGCCCTATGGGATTCCCAATCACGGCTGGTTGTGATACAGCCTGGATATATGGGTCAGATCTTTTGAACAGGAGGTCCAATCCGGCCTGCGGGTGGTCTGAGTAAAGCCTCAAGTATATTACATTCGTTTGGGGGGGACGGGGACGCACACAATATACTTAAAATGACTAAAACCAAATGGAAACTGTGTAGAAACGATAATGGACCTATATTCATGCAGTTTGTTGACTGTCCAGTTCGTTAATAGTCCCAAGACAGTCAGGGAGCATCAAAAAGGCAAATACAATTATGGATAGAGGACAACCTTTTGCAAATTTTGAAATATAACCAATTTTCAGTGTAGTCCTCCGGACCTTGTTGAAGACTGAATGCAGCCTTAGGGGAAAAGCCCCCGGGGAAAAATGTTTTGGACACCCCTGGTCTAGAATCCGGTTTCACTCTAGTAATGCAACTCCGTGATGCTAATAAATCTGCACTAACTAGCTTCAAATCAAATCAAATGTTATTGGTCACGTGTTTAGCAGATGTTATATGCTTGTTTGTTATTTATTTAATTTTCTTATAATTTTTTCATAGATATAATTTAAAAAATAGATATAATTAAAAAATATATGTATAATTTATTATTATCTTTTGTTCTTGTTTCCCAGGGCACCTCCTCAGGGCACTGGGGGGAAAAAAACGGCACAGCGAAGACTTATCATTACAACAATTATTATTTGGGAGATTTTTTTCATAATAGCACAGTGCTCCCAAAATAAAACTCCTGGTCGCACAGAAAAATATTTTGTTGCACTTTGGAGCCCTGTTTAAGAGAGGTATAGCATTCATTCAGCTGAGCTGTCACAAAGTGGCAGGGCACTGATGGTCTCATGTTGATGAGGTAAGAGGTACAGCCTCCAAGCTGTCACGAAGTCATGATGTCATGATATCATCCTCAGTACAACCTCTGCACACCTCTGCGTGTGTGACTTGTTCTGTGTCAGTCAATGTCTGTTTCTACATAGTTACAATATAAGCATGTGTCTGTGTGCGTGTGCGTGTGCGTGCGTGCGTGCGTGTGTGTGTGTGTGTGTGTGTGTGTGCGTGCGTGCGCGCGTGCGTGTGTGTGTGTGTGTGTGTGTGAGAGTTTGTGTGTTTCTGTTCTCATCTGTTTGATTGGCATGCATTTTCTGGCATCTCGGCATGTGTCAATGAAAGGGACAGCAGAACTCGTGCCCTGGGCCATTGTTCGGTCCAGATGTCTTGCTCAACCACCCAGAGTGATACAGCCAGAGAGAGGTAGAGAGGCCAGGCCACAGGGCCGTAAAGCAAGGCTGGAAATTTGCTGAGTGCCTGGTAGCATTTGCATTTGAATGGGCAAGGCAGTTAGGTCTAGTTGGGGGGATGGTGGGGGCCTGCTCAACTGGTGGTGAGAACTACACTACACACTGGCTTTCAGCTGGGACATCTCCTCTCCTCTCCTCACCTCCTCCTCCTCACCTCCTCTTCCTCCTTACCTCCTCTCCTCACCTCCTCCTCCGCCTCACCCCCTCCTCCTCCTCACCTCCTCTCCTCACCTTCTCCTCCTCAACTCCTCCTCCTACTCACCTCCTCCTCCGCCTCACCCCCTCCTCCTCATCACCTCCTCCTCTCCTCCTCTCCTCACCCCCGCCTCCTCACCTCCTCCTCCTCACCTCCTCCTCCGCCTCACCCCCTCTTCCTCCTCACCTCCTCCTCACCTCCTCCTCCTCACCTCCTCCTCTGCCTCACCCCCTCTTCCTCCTCACCTCCTCCTCACCTCCTCACCCCCTCCTCCTCCTCACCTCCCCCTCTCCTCTCCTCACCTCCTCCTCCTTACCTCCTCAACCTCAGCTCCTCCTCCTCTTCACCTCCTCCTCCTCACCTCCTCCTCTCCTCCTCCTCCTTCTCTCCTCACCTCCTCCTCCTCCTCCTCACCTCCTCCTCACCTCCTCCTCCTCTCCGCTGTTGGCAGGGACGTGTGAGAGAATCTAAAGGGCATTTAAATGGTAATGGCTTCCAATTCTCAAATTACAGCAGCTCCAAAACAAAACAAGAGAGAGTGGCTAACAGCCGTTTAAGCGCAGGCCCCCACTCGCAACCGTTAGAGATAAAAATCCATCACTCTGTGATTTAGAGGGCTCCTTCGGTCAGCACCACCAAACTCCTGTAAAGGAATATTCTGTTAGGAGAACTGACTCACATTCCTCATACACAAACACACAAAGAAGAGGCACACACACACACACACACGCACACACGCACACACACACACACACACACACACTAGTGTTTATCTTAGCCTAGCTCTTAGATGCTGAACTCCAGGTTCTCACTCAACACTGTTACTATCAGCACCACCACCCTTTCAACAGGCAGACACATACCACTACCATTACTCCACTATTACACACAGCAGACCCAGACTACATGACATTTAGCCCTAGACATACAGCCAGCTTCATGTAGTTGCTGAAGTCTTGCCCTGCGTTACAACACTACAATATGTAAGAATATGGGAGGAAGAGGCCAAAGGCTCCATATATGGACTGTCTCAACACAGTTTCTCTGGGACTCCACAAGGTCGGCGTTTCTTGTAATTAATTGTTCAGTAATTAAAGTTGGAAATTCAAAACGTTGCAGATTGTCAAATAAATGTTTGATACAACAGAACAGTATTCAGCATCTTCTTTTTTTCAGCTGTCCGGTAAAGGCCACCTGAACCTACATGACACGAGCCGCCCTCACATTCTCTCCCAGTTTGAATGGAAAGTTATTGTGCATAAAACCAGTCTATTAATTCCAAAATTAATACAGTCAGTCCACCCTCAAAATACCAGCTAACTAGGGATTGTTTCATTATGCTGTGTAACCTACTATCTATTGCTAATACAGTCTTTAGCTGCTATTTATACACGTTTTATAAAAATTACAAATCAAATAGCCTAACAATGAGGTAGTTGGCTGGAGGACAGATTCAGCCACTAATAGCCTAACAATGAGGTAGTTTGCTGGAAGATAGATTCAGCCACTAATAGCCTAACACAAATGGACTACAATATTTAAGGTCAATTAAATTAAATTCAACTTGAGAGACTCCCCTGAAGTCCCAAACTCTTTCTTTTTTTATGTGTAAATGATTCCACCACAGCCTGTAGGTCCAGGTTACATATGGAGTGAATTTCTTTTTGGAAGGATACTGTCAAAATTATATATACAATATCTATTTTTTTAAGACATCGATGACAGAGCTTGTGAGACCGCCCTGCCTAGCGGGTGTCCAGTATGCCAGCGCATATAGAGGAAAGGTTGTTCTGGGCAGGACCAATGGGAAAAGTTGTGCTACTCAGGACCAATGGGAAAGGTTGTTCTGGGCAGGACCTATGGGAAAAGTTGTGCTACTCAGGACCAATGGGAAAGGTTGTTCTGGGCAGGACCAATGGGAAAAGTTGTGCTACTCAGGACCAATGGGAAAGCTTGTTCTGGGCAGGACCAATGGGAAAAGTTGTGCTACTCAGGACCAATGGGAAAGGTTGTTCTGGGCAGGACCAATGGGAAAGGTTGTGCTACTCAGGACCAATGGGAAAGGTTGTTCTGGGCAGGACCAATGGGAAAAGTTGTGCTACTCAGGACCAATGGGAAAGCTTGTTCTGGGCAGGACCAATGGGAAAAGTTGTGCTACTCAGGACCAATGCGAAAGGTTGTTCTGGGCAGGACCAATGGGAAAAGTTGTGCTACTCAGGACCAATGGGAAAGGTTGTTCTGGGCAGGACCAATGGGAAAAGTTGTGCTACTCAGGACCAATGGGAAAGCTTGTTCTGGGCAGGACCAATGGGAAAAGTTGTGCTACTCAGGACCAATGGGAAAGGTTGTGCTACTCAGGACCAATGGGAAAGCTTGTTCTGGGCAGGACCAATGGGAAAGGATTGTTCTAGTCAGGACCATTGGGAAAGGTTGTTCTAGTCAGGACCAATGGGAAAGGTTGTTCTAGTCAGGACCAATGGGAAAGGTTGTTCTAGTCTGGACCAATGGGAAAGGTGGTGCTAGTCTGGACCAATGGGAAAGTGTGTGCTAGTCAGGACCAATGGGAAAGGTTGTTCTGGGCAGGACCAATGGGAAAGGTTTTTCTAGTCTGGACCAGGATCATACAATATAATCTGAAGGATAATGGGGCAGCAGGTAGTATAGTGGTTAGAGTGTTGGACTAGTAACCGGAAGGTTGCAAGATTGAATCCCCGAACTGACAAGGTAAAAATCTGTCATTCTGCCCCTGAACAAGGCAGTTAACCCACTGTTCTTAGGCCTTCATTGAAAATAAGAATTTGTCCTTCACTGACTTGCCTAGTTAAATAAAGCTAAAATGAAAAATAATAGCTGAATATAAGCACACATAAGTTGGAAGTTTACATACACCTTAGCCAAATACATTTAAATTCTGTTTTTCACAATTCCTGACATCTAATCCTAGTAAAAATTCCCTGTCTTAGGTCAGTTAGGATCACCACTTTATTTTAAGAATGTGAAATGTCAGAATAATAGCAGAGAGAATGATTGATTTCAGCTTTTATTTATTTCATCACATTCCCAGCGGGTCAGAAGTTTACATACCCTCAATTAGTATTTGGTAGCATTGCCTTTAAATTGTTTAAATTGGTTCAAATGTTTTGGGTAGCCTTCCACAAGCTTCCCACAATAAGTTGGGTGAATTTTGGCCCATTCCTCCTGACAGAGCTGGTGTAACTGAATCAGGTTTGTAGGCCTCCTTGCTCGCACATGCTTTTTCAGTTCTGCCCACACATTTTCTATGGGATTGAGGTCAGGGCTTTGTGATGGCCACTCCAATACCTTGACTTTGTTGTCCTTAAGCCATTTTGCCACAACTTTGGAAGTATGCTTGGGGTCATTGTTCATTTGGAAGACCCATTTGCGACCAATCTTTATCTTCCTGACTGATGTCTTGAGATGTTGCCTCAATATATCCACATAACTTTCCTTCCTCATGATGCCATTTATTTTGTGAAGTGCACCAGTCCCTCCTGCAGCAATGCACCCCCACAACATGATGCTGCCACCCCCGTGCTTCACGGTTTGGATGGTGTTCTTCGGCTTGCAAGCCACCCCCTTTTTCCTCCAAACATAACGATGGTCATTATGATCAAACAGTTCTATTTTTGTTTCATCAGACCAGAGGACATTTCTCCAAAATGTACAATCTTTGTCCCCATGTGCAGTCGCAAACCGTAGTCTGGCTTTTTTATGGCGGTTTTGGAGCAGTGGCTTCTTCCTTGCTGAGCGGCCTTTTAGGTTATGTCGATATAGGAATTGTTTTACTGTGGATATAGATACTTTTGTACCTGTTTCCTCCAGCATCTTCACAAGGTCCTTTGTTGTTGTTCTGGGATCGATTTGCACTTTATGCACCAAAGTACGTTCATCTCTAGGATACAGAACGTGTCTTCTTCCTGAGCGGTATGACGGCTGCGTGGTCCCATGGTGTTTATACTTGCGTACTATTTTTTTGTACAGATGAACGTGGTACCTTCAGGCGTTTGGAAATTGCTCTCAAGGATGAACCAGACTTGTGGAAGTCTTGGCTGATTTCTTTTGTTTTTCCCATGATGTCAAGCAAAGAGGCACTGAGTTTGAAAGTAGGCCTTGAAATACATCCACAGGTACACCTCCAATTGACTCAAATGATGCCAATTAGCCTATAAGAAGCTTCTAAAGCCATGACATCATTTTCGGGAGTTTTCCAAGCTGTTTAAAGGCACAGTCATTTTCTTTTCTATTTTTTTTACCCTTATTATACCAGTTATGTTGACTGGGAATGGCCCGGAGTGTGGAGGCCTATTCTCATTTACAGCAATATAACCTGGGGAATAGTTACAGGGGAGAGGAGGGGGGGATATCCTGGAGAATAGTTACAGGGGAGAGGAGGGGGGGGATATCCTGGAGAATAGTTACAGGGGAGAGGAGGGGGGGGATATCCTGGGGAATAGTTACAGGGGAGAGGAGGGGGGAATAACCTGGAGAATAGTTACAGGGGAGAGGGGGGGGGGGGATATCCTGGGGAATAGTTACAGGGGAGAGGAGGGGGGAATAACCTGGAGAATAGTTACAGGGGAGAGGAGGGGGGGATATCCTGGGGAATAGTTACAGGGGAGAGGAGGGGGGGATAACCTGGAGAATAGTTACAGGGGAGAGGAGGGGGGGATAACCTGGAGAATAGTTACAAGGGAGAGGAGGGGGGGATATCCTGGGGAATAGTTACAGGGGAGAGGAGGGGGGGGATAACCTGGAGAATAGTTACAGGGGAGAGGAGGGGGGGATAACCTGGAGAATAGTTACAGGGGAGAGGAGGGGGGATATCCTGGGGAATAGTTACAGGGGAGAGGAGGGGGGGATATCCTGGGGAATAGTTACAGGGGAGAGGAGGGGGGGATAACCTGGAGAATAGTTACAGGGGAGAGGAGGGGGGGATAACCTGGAGAATAGTTACAGGGGAGAGGAGGGGGGATATCCTGGGGAATAGTTACAGGGGAGAGGAGGGGGGGATATCCTGGAGAATAGTTACAGGGGAGAGGAGGGGGGGATAACCTGGAGAATAGTTACAGGGGAGAGGAGGGGGGGATAACCTGGAGAATAGTTACAGGGGAGAGGAGGGGGGGATAACCTGGAGAATAGTTACAGGGGAGAGGAGGGGGGGATATCCTGGGGAATAGTTACAGGGGAGAGGAGGGGGGGATAACCTGGAGAATAGTTACAGGGGAGAGGAGGGGGGGATAACCTGGAGAATAGTTACAGGGGAGAGGAGGGGGGGGATAACCTGGAGAATAGTTACAGGGGAGAGGAGGGGGGGATAACCTGGAGAATAGTTACAGGGGAGAGGAGGGGGGGGGATAACCATGGCACGTGAGAACAGCAATCTATATAATAGCAATGAGGTTTATATAGTCACCACATGCTAGAATGTGCATTGATATGAGTCGTCATGGCGATTTCGGTTTGGGCAAAACAAATTGCCTTCAGTCTCAAATAACTAATACTCAAACGAAATGAAGATTTTGTTGTTTACTTTAAATTCTCCTCTTTCGTTCAAAGAAATGCATCAATTACTCTCTTTGTTTCTCCCCTTTTTTGGAGGAATCCACATATTTGGATGATTCTAAAAAAGGTTTGAGGAATTATTCAATGGAAGAGACTCTTTGTCCTATTTGTCTAAATGACAGTGGCACCAAGTCATCTCTCTTAACCGTTACCATCTGGCCTGTGTGGGTGAACTAAGAGCGTTCAGACATGTCAGACCCTTCAGAGCCTCTGTGAAGTCCAGAGCACGGTAGTCCACTTTTTTATTATGGACAGCACACACACAAACACACACACAGGCAGGGAAATGCCTCTACGTCGACACGCACATACTGTCACGAACACGCAGTATAAACACACACGTTAATTCATGTTTTGTATGATTTGTGTGTTGCTGTGTGCCCCCCCCCTGAGAGTAGAGTTGTTTAGTTCTAAGAAATTGCTTATTCAAACTTATTGAGGTAAATAATGAGCTATGTTAGTCATTGTTATGCTTCATTACTTCAGACTGTCCAAAACAAACCTCTTTACTAGTGTACTCATCCAGAGAGTAGCTGATCTGGCTCATGCATTCTTCCTTAATTTAAACCTTTTAACCCTGATTTCAGCATAATCCACGGCTGTGTCTGATATAGCGGCCCTACAGTATAGTGCAATAAATTTAATTTTTACCCATAAGGCTCGGGTAAAAAGTAGTGTACTTTAAAGAACATAGGGTCTTACTTCAGACGAGAAAGAAAGCCTGAACGAACTGCACGCCCGTTCCTCGGTTTCTATCAGCCTGCCTGGGCCTCTTTGGGTAGCTTCAACCTGACGTCTGCTTAGCTATGTGGTCTATCGAGCCTCCAGCCTCACCCCAATACAACACAGTACAGGGCTTTACATAGGCTTCATCTGGCTTATTTATCAGTGGAAGTAAAAAACAGCAGCCAACTCAAGTCTTTCCAAAGTATTTCCAAAGTGATTTATAGCAATATTGTTAATAATCATAAAGCAGATGGACTTTGGCTCGACAACACGAGGTGCACACACACACACACACACACACGCACACACGCGCACACACGCGCACACACACACAAACAACACACAAACAACACACACACAAACACAAAGAAGTTCCATCATTTGTATCACTCAGCACTTTTGGAGAAGGGGTGTTGGTGGACTAGGGTACCTTTGCTGAAGCAGCAATATCCCCCCATAATTTAAAAACAACAGACTGGCGGCCTTGTTAGCTAGACGAGGATCACCAAGTAAAAACAAATGCTTTAGCCCCGGTCCACGGCTATCCAAACAGCCATTAGCATTTCCGCTGGAATAACCACTGGCTTTGAGAAAACACAAAGGAAGAGTTCTCTCTTCCCACACATTGTTACAAAGTGGGCTTAGGTCAGGCCTCGTACTTAGTGAGACACACACGCACACACACGCACACGCGCACGCACGCACGCACACGCACGCACGCGCGCACACACACGCACACACACACACACACACGCACACGCACACACACACACACACGCACACACACACACACACGCACACGCACACGCACACACACACACACGCACGCACGCACACACACACACACACACATGCGCACACGCGCACACACGCACACACGCACACACGCACACAAACTGACTAAACACACACTGACTCACTGGAATCTGTGCCGCCACACTCCAGGCAGTTTCCCAGGGGCTGGTGTTCTGGTGTTCTGACCATTAACGAAACAATTGAGTCACCATCACTTCTCTGTAGGAGGAGAGACAGGACGTGACCAGTGAAAAGGTACTGGGGAGACATGATTAGAAATGAGACAACCCCAGTATCCCTGCATGTTGTAAATACGGTATTGGAACTGACCCTGTATGCTTACTTCTCATGTTCTTCTTGTTTCTTATTTTTATACCTTGTGTGTTTTTGGTTCTACATTATGCTGTTGTTAGTGCTACATCGATATTGATTACTGCATTGTTGGGTTTAGAGCAAGGACGGGGGGAAAGTATGGCCCGCCATGCACTTCAATCCAGCCCCGCGAGACATTATTAAAAATATGTATATATTTATTTTTTATTTAATCTTTTTGTCCCATCGCTGCAACTCCCATATGTACTCGGGAGAGGCGAAGGTCGAGAGCCGTGCGTCCACCGAAACACGACCCAACCAAGCCGCACTGCTTCTTGACACAATTTACATTTACATTTTAGTCATTTAGCAGACGCTCTTATCCAGAGCGACTTACAGTAGTGAATGCATACATTTCATTTCATGCATTTTTATTTATTTTTTGTACACAATGCCCGCTTAACCCGGAAGCCAGCTGCACCAATGTGTTGGAGGAAACACCGTACACCTGGCGACCGTGTCAGTGTGCATGCGCCAGGCCTGCCACAGCGCAATGGGACAAGGAAATCTCGGCCTGCCAAACCCTCTCATAACCCGGACGATGCTGGGCCAAATGTGCGCCGCCTCATGGGTCTCCTGGTCACGGCCTGCTGTGACACAGCCAGGGATCGAACGCGAGTCTGTAGTGACTCCTCAAGCACTAAAATACAGTGCCTTAGACCGCTGCGCCACTCAGGAGGGCCCGCCCCTGCAAATAGATTTTATCAAACAAACTGTTCCGAATTGTCTGAGATGGGAAGCTTAACATACGCCTTAACATACCATTGATAGTCCTATGGAGAGCTATATTACAGTTTTTCTCAATTGTTTACACACAAATACTGGTCCTTGAGACACAATGACCACAACATGTAACTCATGCACCAACCCCCTGAACCAATTCTGCTAAACTAAACTACTTTACACTCAAATTGCAGTTCTAAAACACAATTTTTTCAAAACACTACACACAATTCTTTGCATTTGGCACAATTTTCATGCAGAAAATCTCTTGTTTTCACAATGAACACACTGCCATTCAAATATGCACACTGACTCATCACATGGGCAAACACCCGTCACACAGTTTTACAATTAGCAATCAGAGCTTTAGCATAAAAGGGCAACAGGTGAGCTCTTCTGTTTTGGAGCAATGGATGCCAACGTTGGAAACAGAGGCAGAGCCAGAGGAGTGAGAGTGAGAGTAAGAGTAAGAGGACGAGGACGAGGACGAGGACGAGGAAGGCCAAGGACCGTAATCTCTGATGAGATCCGAGCCACTTTGGTTGATCATGTGGTCAACCATGGTCTAACAATGAGGGAGGCTGGGCAAAGAGTACAGCCACATTTGAGCAGGTACACTGTAGCATCCATCATCCGGACATTCCGAAATGAGAATAGGTAAGAAATCTACTCTCACTAGAAAATTGCAGTACTGCATATCAATACAGTACTCAATGAGTACAGTAGTACAGTATTGCCTGTGGACTGTTCTGTAGGACTGTAAAAATAAAGAATGTTTCAAGTATTTGGGAAATGTATTCCTACTTTGTATTTACAGTATTTTACTATTTGTTTGGCAGAACTGAAAGATTAACAACACAAGGTGGTCGGGAACGTGTTCTGTCTCCTGAACAGGAAACTGAAATCATGAACATGGTCCTAGAAAATAACGCCATAACATTACGGCAAATACAAAGAAAAATAATAGAAAACAATGACATATTTTAAAATATTGATAGGGTAAACTTATCAACACTGGACCGTGTCTTGCGCAGAAATAATCTCAGGATGATGCAGGTCTACAGGGTGCCATTTGAACGCAATTCAGAAAGAGTCAAAGAATTGCGATATAACTATGTGCAAGTGAGTCCTATACAATCCCACAATTGATGCATACTCTCAACACTGTATAAATTATACATATTTCAGTATTGTAATCATAATGATTGTGCTTCACAATAGTGACCACTCCATGTCTATTTCTGATATTGTCATGTGTGTTTCAGAGAGTCCTTGAGCTAGAGGTGGCTGCAGTGGAGCACCAGTTCATCTTCATTGATGAGGTTGGATTCAACCTCACAAAAAGACGAAACAGGGGAAGGAATATCATCGGCCAGCGTGCCATTGTTCAAGTCCCTGGCCAGCGTGGAAGGAACATCACAATGTGTGCAGCGACCCACCACGGCGTCATCCATCACCATGCTACCCTTGGCCCCTACAACACCGCCCATCTGATCACATTCCTGGACGCCCTACACAACACACTCATTCCACCAGATCAGGTAGATGGCCCAGAGCAGCTCAGGTACGTTATCATTTGGGACAACGTAAGTTTCCACAGGGCTGCTTTGGTTCCTAACTGGTTCACTGCCCACTTACGCTTTTTAGTTGTTTATCTCCCTCCATATTCTCCATTCCTCAATCCTATTGAGGAATTTTTTTCTGCCTGGAGATGGAAAGTGTATGACCGAAATCCACAAATGCGTATACCTCTTCTCCAAGCTATGGAAGACGCTTGTGGAGATATAGCAGCTGATGCTTTTCATGGCTGGAATCGCCATGCTAGGCGATATTTCCCCCGCTGCTTGGCCAGGGAAAACATTGCTTGTGATGTGGATGAGGTGCTGTGGCCAGACCGCAACAGAACAGAGGATGCAGAATATATATTTTTTTAATTATTATTATTTTTTTTTTTACTGTAACTGTATACATTAAATTCTTCTGTTTTGTATGTAGACCACTGTATGTGCAACTTTGTGTTGGTTGGGAATGGGATGTACACTGTGTACATTGTTTTTGTGGGAAAAATAAATATATATTTGTTACCGTGTATTTGTGTGTTCTGAGTATAAAAACAATATTCTCAAATATTTTACAACACACTTATGTATGTACTGTCTGTAGTAATGGCAACACTGAACCAAAAAAAGGCCTAAGTCATTATGATGAATGGAGAAGAAATGTTTTCCATTCATCATAGTGTTTTACATTGAGCACATCAGTGTTCAACTGGTTCTTATAAATGTCTATTCATATGATGGTTTGTGTGTCATTTGAAAACAAAATACCATTTTGATAAGACATAACATTGTTTTGAATGTAAAGTTTCATTTTGCTGGAGAATTGAGGGGTTTTGCCCATTATGTGTGTGTGTTTTTTGATTTGTGTGTAGAGTTCTGAGAATATGAGGCATGCTTTCAGAAAATGTGTGTAAACAATCGAGATACTGTAATGGTGTTCTTTTTGTAGGCACTAACTCCGCCATGGTTGATTGGACAAAGCCTTTGGGGAAATGAAGGGAGTTTTTGTATGGTTTTTGGATAAACGCTGAAAGTAAGGTCTTGTGGTACATGTGAGATCTGACACGTTTTATTCTATGAGATAATCTTTATCAGCTAACATCACCGTTTGTGAATGTGTAAACATTTATGTCATCAAAACAAGCACATAAAAAGCTTCATAATTCATAAAGGTTATAATAACTGACTGACATTATCTCATAGAACAAAATGTATAATATCACCTAAGCCTGTGTTAACCTCAGACCAGCATTTATCCCAAAACCCTATTCTTTCCCCATTCAGTTTCCCCCTCTCAGTTTCCACATTCAGTTTCCTCTCTCAGTTTCCCTCTCAGTTTCACCACTCAGTTTCACCATTCAGTTTCACCATTCAGTTTCACCACTCAGTTTCACCACTCAGTTTCCCCACTCAGTTTCCACACTCAGTTTCCCCATTCAGTTTCCCCACTCAGTTTCCCCATTCAGTTTCCCCTCAGTTTCCCCATTCAGTTTCCCCATTCAGTTTCCCCATTCCCTTTCCCCATTCCCTTTCCCCATTCCCTTTCCCCATTCCCTTTCCCCATTCCCTTTCCCCACTCAGTTTCCCCGCTCAGTTTCCACTCTCAGTTTCCCCTTTCAGTTTCCACTCTCAGTTTCCCCATTCAGTTTCCCCATTCAGTTTCCCCATAGGAATGGCTGAACGAACCATAAGTAACTAATTTCTGTTTTTTAGGACTACAAGCTGGGGAACTCTATTGGGGGGATATGCCTGCAGTTACTTTAAGAAGTATTCATTGGTGCTGTTGTGAAGACAAGAACCGGCCCACAAACTGGTCCAATCCAAAGCTTTTCTTTTCCTGTCCTACAATGGAAAAATTGTATAAGCAACAAATGCCACGTATTTTACACAATGATTAGTTGTCTCCAAACAGCTCCATCACTGACAGGGACAGCAAACCCAAACATGAACATTTGTTCGATATTTTCAAAACCTCAACAGTGGTCAAGAGTCGATTCCAAATTCCACAACAACAACAAAAAAAAAAGACTATTTCTACTGCTTAGTGTTGTATCACTCATGTCCTTATGTTACAGATCTACGTTGTTTTAACGGAAGAATCAAACAATCTAAATTACCAAGAAGTTTGTGGATTGGGATCTATTAAGGAAGACCAGTTGACATCTCAATGTGTGTTAAATAACACACACCCAAATACACACATCCCAGACAGGGATCCTGGAATCCTTCTGCCCGTCGTCTCTGTTATGTCTTTGAACTGTTAATTGATAATTGTGTTAACATTTCACAAACGGCCGGGAGGCTGCCAGACCATCTGTGATTGATTAGTATATGGGATCACATTTAATATGTGTTGTGTGTGTGTGTGTGTGTGTGTGTGTGTGTGTGTGTAATAGTGATGTTGTAAACTTGGCAGTAGAAAATCTTAACAGTATTCTTGACCTCTCAGCTTCCTTATCAAATCAAAAAAAATTATATTTGTTTAACAAAAAGATCTGTGAAAAGCTTAGAACTAGAATAGCAACAACTGAGGGAGAGAGGCGAACAAAGAGTGTGAGCGAGAAACACAGAACATACAAGGTCTGAGGTCATGTGCCTTTAGCCTAAAGAGCTGGAACCCAGACTTTAAAAAAAAATGGAAATACAGACATTGTCATCCCACAAGAAACATGGTATAGAGGACCCACTGGTTGCCCTCTAGGTTACAGAGAGCTGGTAGTCCCATCCACCAAACTATCAGGTGTGAACTAACCCACTCTATTAAATTAATCAAAACAGGAACATTTTACATCTGGCTAGAAATGAATGAGTAAATTATCTCAACAGAGAAAAATGTCCTCATGTGTGCTACCTACATGTGTATAGAATCCCCATACTTTAACTACAACTGCTTCTCCATCCTAGAGGGGGAGATCAACCATTTCCAGGCCCTGGAACATGTCCTTGTCTGCAGCGACCTAAATACCAGAACTGGACAAGAACCTGACACTCTTAGCACACAGGGGAACAAACACCTACCTTGAAGTGACAGCATTCCCTCCCAATTATACCCCCCTAGACACAACTAAGCCAAAACAACCAACACAAACGGGTCACAACTCCTGCAGCTCTGTCGCACGCTGCGTCTGTACATAGTCAATTGATGGCTTGGAGGGGACCCATATGGTAGGTACACCTACAGCTCATCCCTTGGCAGTAGTACTGTAGATTACTTAATCACTGACCTCAATCCAGAGACTCTCAGTGTTCACAGTCAGCCCACTGACACCCCTATCAGATCACAGCAAAATTACAGTCTAGTTGAACAGAGCATTACTCAATCATGAGGATTCAAAGCCAAAGGAACCGCATAATACTAAGAAATGTTATAGATGGAAGGAAAGTAGCGTGGAAACCTACCAAAAAACAATTAGGCATCAACAAATTCAATCGTCCCACTGTAGCTCAGTTGGTAGAACATGGCGCTTGCAACGCCAGGGTTGTGGGTTCAATTCCCACGGGGGGCCAGAATTTAACAACGTAATAAAATGTTCACTCGCTCTGGATAAGAGCGTCTGCTAAAATGTAAATGTAATCCCTTTTAGAAAACATCCTGGACAAAACATTTCACTATAATAGTGAAGGTGTAAGCTTGGCAGTAGAAAATCTTAACAGTATAATTGACCTCTCAGTTTCCCTATCAAATAAAAAAAAATTGAAGCAGACAATCTAAGAAAATTAACAGCAATGACAAATGGTTTGACAAAGAATGAGAAATTGACAAACCTATCCAAACAAAAACATAGAGACCCAGAAAACCTGATCCTACGCCTTCACTATGGTGAATCACTAAAACAATACAGAAATACACTACGGAAAAAGAAGGAACAGCACGTCAGAAATCAGCTCAATGTAATTGAAGAATCCGTAGACTCTAACCACTTCTCGGAAAAGTGGAAAACACTAAACAAACAACAACATAAAGAGTTATCTATCCAAAATGGAGAAGTATGGATGAACCACTTCTCCAATCTTGTTGGCTCTATAACAAAGAACAAACAGCAAAAATATATATATATAATCAAATACAAATCTTTGAATCAACTATTAAAGACTACCTGAACCCACTGGATTCTCCAACTACAATGAATGAACTACAGGACAAAATACAAACCCTCCAACCCCCCAAAAAGCCTGTGGTGTTGATGGTATCCTAAATGAAATGATAAAACATACAGACAACACATTACAATTGGCTATACTTATACTCTTTAACATCACCCTCAGCTCTGGAATCTTCCCCAATATTAGGAACCAAGGACTGATCACCCCAATCCACAAAAGTGGAGACAACTTTGACCACAATAACTACCGTGGGATATGCGTCAACAGCAACCTTGGGAAAATCCTCTGCATTATCATTAACGGCAGACGTGTACATTTCCTCAGTGAAAACAATGTACTGAGCAAATGTCAAATTGGCTTTTTACTGAATTACCGTACCACAGACCACGTATTCACCCTGCACACCATAATTGACAAACAAACAAACCAAAACAAATGCAATGTCTTCTCAGGCTTTGTTGATTTCAAAAAATATTTTGACTCAATTGGCAAGAGTACAAAATGTACAAAATGTACAAAATGATAGAAAGAGGTGTTGGGGGAAAAAACATACAACATTACAAAATCCGTCTACACAAACAACACCATTTATTTTCCTTAGGACCGTGGGCTGAGACAGCGATGCAGCTTAAGCCCCACCTTCTTCAATATATATATCAATGAATTGGCGAGGGCACTAGAACAGTCTGCAGCACCCGGCCTCACCCTACTAGAATCTGAAGTCAAATCTCTACTGTTTGCTGATGATCTGGTGCTTCTGTCGGCAATCAAGGAGGACCTACAGCAGCACCTAGATCTTCTGCACAGAATCTGTCAGACCTGGGCCCTGACAGTGAATCTGAGTAAGACAAAAATAATGGTGCTCCAAATAAGGTCCAGTTGCCAGGACCACAAATACA
>NC_042980.1:44249714-44264714 GCF_901001165.1 Salmo trutta
TTATTAATGTGAAAGGTTAACATCATGTAGATGAGATACTGTACTATATTTGTTGCATAAATGAATATTTCCATGAGTGAATTATAATACATTACACTTTATCAATAGAGTAAATTCGACTCCACGTATACACACACACTATCGTACTGTAGGTGACATGACCTGAGCTACGAGAGTATTGTGTGTTTAAAAACAGGAACAGACCCTTGAGAAAACCCCAAACTGAAAGGCTAGCTATAATTAGCCGAGTGTTGTGTTACTTCCATTAAACCTGGAGGATGTGGCGTCACTGTGCAGTGATCAGCAGCCAAGTTGGCCTGAGAGCTACCACCAGCTTGGGTTTACTGACTAGCTAAATATTTACTGTAGTAAAGTTTTACTCACTGGGACTTTGATTTGTGGTTGTCTCACCAAAGCTATATGAAAAGATGAATGCACCAACTATAAGTCACTCTGGATAAGAGTGTCGGGGGGATTGATACATTAGAGTATCACAATATTATTCTTGACATTATTCTATTGATTATGTGACTCCAAGTATCGATTCTCAAACAGATTCCATATATACAGTATATATAAATATTTATGCTGCAATATTTTATGTGTCGGGGAGCTAGGATCAGTCTGTTATATCTGGAGTATTTTTCCTGTCTGAACCGGTGTCCTGTGTGAATTTAAGTATTCTCCCTCTAACTCTCGTTTCTCTCTTTCTCTCGTTTCTCTCTTCTCCCGGAGGACCTGAGCCCTAGGACCATGCCTCAGGACTACCTGGCCCGATGGCTCTTTGCTGTCCCCAGTCCACCTGCTGTCCCCCAGTCTACCCCAGTCCACCTGCTGTCCCCAGTCCACCTGCTGTCCCCAGTCCACCTGCTGTCCCCAGTCCACCTGCTGTCCCCAGTCCACCTGCTGTCCCCAGTCCACCTGCTGTCCCCAGTCTACCCCAGTCCACCTGCTGTCCCCAGTCCACCTGCTGTCCCCAGTCCACCTGCTGTCCCCAGTCCACCTGCTGTCCCCAGTCTACCCCAGTCCACCTGCTGCTGCTCCAGTTTCAACTGTTCTGCCTCGTCTATGGAACCCTGACCTGTTCACCGGACGTGCTACCTTGTCCCGAACTTGCTGTTTTGGACTCTCTCTCTACCGCACTTGCTGTCTCTAACTCTGATGATCGTCTATGAAAAGCCAACTGGCATTTACTCCTGAGGTGCTGACTTGTTGCACCCTCTACAACCACTGTGATTATTATTATTTGACCCTGCTGGACATCTATGAACGTTTGAACATCTTGGCCATGTTCTGTTATAATCTCCACCCGGCACAGCCAGAAGAGGACTGGCCACCCCTCATAGCCTGGTTCCTCTCGAGGTTTCTTCCTAGGTTCTGGCCTTTCTAGGGAGATTTTCCTAGCCACTGTGCTTCTACATCTCTATTGCTTGCTGTTTGGGGTTTTAGGCTGGGTTTCTGTATAGCACTTTGTGACATTGGCTGATGTAAAAAAAAAAAGCTTCATAAATAAATTGATTGAAAAATACATTTGATTGATATACGTCTGCATATTTTGTTCGGTAGTTAAGGTTAACATTAGCAGGTGCTAGTCGGCTGTACCTGTGCCAAAGCTCTGGTATTTGTCCTTCGATAACTTGTTCTCAATCTTGTTTTTAAATGGTGTGCAAACATGTTTTTAGCACGTTTATTTCCATGACTGATCAGAACACATTTTCTCTCATGCTTTCCCTTGCTCTCTGCAGCAGGACATATGTATAGTGAGCAATATGTTTGGAACGTCAAATTACAATAAATATAGAATCACAATACATATTATATTGGCACCCAAGTATCGTGATAATATTGTATGGTGATAATATCATATCGCGATAATATCATATGGTGATAATATCGTATTGTGATAATATCGTATTGTGATAATATCGTGCCGTGATAATATAATCTTGTGATAATATCGTATGATGATAATATCATATGGTGAAAATATTGTATGGTGATAATAGCATATCGTGATAATATCATATGGTGATAATATCGTATGGCGATAATATCGTATGGTGAAAATATTGTATGGTGATAATATCATATTGTGATAATATCGTATGGTGATAATATCGTATGGTGAAAATATTGTATGATGATAATATCATATGGTGAAAATATTGTATGGTGATAATATCATATTGTGATAATATCGTGCCGTGATAATATAATCTTGTGATAATATCGTATGATGATAATATCATATGGTGAAAATATTGTATCGTGATAATATCGCATGGTGATAATATCATATGGTGATAATAGCATATCGTGATAATATCGTATGGTGATAATATTGTATTGTGATGATATCGTATGGTGATAATATCATATGGTGATAATATCGTATGGTGATAATATCGTATGGTGATAATATCATATGGTGATAATATCATATGGTGATAATATCGTATGGTGATAATATTGTATTGTGATAATATCGAATCGCGAGATCCCAGGAAAAGTCCTGACAGGGACTAGAGCAGAGGTGTGGCAGAGTAAAAACATGGCCACCCACCATGCCAGGAGTAATAAGGACAGCTATGTGTGCTCCTAGCAGACCTCATACAGCTCTGGGCTTTAAACCAATACAGTCCTCTGTTGTGACAGTGGACTGGCCGGCTTCATCAGCTCCACAGGGATGGGGCAAACCATTGCTGGGGCTGGGTGAGGGGGTGAACTACACCACTCAGTGGGTGTGTGGGTGGTTGGAAAAGTTGGGGGATCTACTTGCTTTGATCAAATTTGACTGGTAGTTGTTTCTTTGGGGTCATTGTAGGGTCAGGAAAAACAACAGATTGGTTTGGTTTTAAACTGTGATAAATGTCGTGTAAATTACTTGACAAATGGGAATCGGAAAATGTCCTGCTTTTATTTGATCTATTTCTCATTCTCATTATCTGTCACACACTCACTCCCACTCTCTTCCTCTTTAACCACTCTCTTCCTCTTTAACCACTCTCTTCCTCTTTAACCACTCTCTTCCTCTTTAACCACTCTCTTCCTCTTTAACCACTCTCTTCCTCTTTCTATCACTCTCTTCCTCTTTCTATCACTCTCTTCCTCTTTCAACCACTCTCTTCCTCTTTAACCACTCTCTTCCTCTTTAACCACTCTCTTCCTCTTTAACCACTCTCTTCCTCTTTCTATCACTCTCTTCCTCTTTAACCACTCTCTTCCTCTTTAACCACTCTCTTCCTCTTTAACCACTCTCTTCCTCTTTCAACCACTCTCTTCCTCTTTAACCACTCTCTTCCTCTTTAACCACTCTCTTCCTCTTTAACCACTCTCTTCCTCTTTAACCACTCTCTTCCTCTTTAACCACTCTCTTCCTCTTTAACCACTCTCTTCCTCTTTCTACCACTCTCTTCCTCTTTCAACCACTCTCTTCCTCTTTAACCACTCTCTTCCTCTTTAACCACTCTCTTCCTCTTTAACCACTCTCTTCCTCTTTAACCACTCTCTTCCTCTTTAACCACTCTCTTCCTCTTTCTATCACTCTCTTCCTCTTTAACCACTCTCTTCCTCTTTAACCACTCTCTTCCTCTTTCTATCACTCTCTTCCTCTTTAACCACTCTCTTCCTCTTTAACCACTCTCTTCCTCTTTCAACCACTCTCTTCCTCTTTAACCACTCTCTTCCTCTTTAAGCACTCTCTTCCTCTTTAACCACTCTCTTCCTCTTTAACCACTCTCTTCCTCTTTCTATCCTCTTTCTATCACTCTCTTCCTCTTTAACCACTCTCTTCCTCTTTCTATCCTCTTTCAACCACTCTCTTCCTCTTTAACCACTCTCTTCCTCTTTAACCACTCTCTTCCTCTTTCTACCACTCTCTTCCTCTTTAACCACTCTCTTCCTCTTTAACCACTCTCTTCCTCTTTATTCCACTATATTCCACTTTATTCCACTCTCTTCCTGTTTATTCCACTCTCTTCCTGTTTCTATCACTCTCCAACTCTACTCCTCTATCTTCTCCCACCTCTCTCTGTTTAACTGCAGGGCAACACACTGACCTCTCGCCCTCTGCACATCCCTTATCAGAGAGACTGACGTCAAGGTTCTGTGTGTGTGGGGTCCCCTGTGGCTCAGTTGGTAGGGCATTGAGCTTGCAATGCCAGGGTTGTGGGTTCGATGCCCACTGTATGAAAATGTATGTACTCACTACTGCGTCTGCTAAATGACTGAAATGTAAGTGTACAAAATGTGTGTGAGAGATCACTTGATGGATGATCCTATTCTCCTGATCAATCTTCCTCTCTGAACAGGAGATTAATCTCTGCCTGAAACAGGAGATCTCTGCCTGATCTCTGCCTGAAACAGGAGATCTCTGCCTGAAACAGGAGATCTCTGCCTGAAACAGGAGATCTCTGCCTGATCTCTACCTGAAACAGGAGATCTCTGCCTGATCTCTACCTGAAACAGGAGATCTCTGCCTGAAACAGGAGATCTCTGCCTGATCTCTACCTGAAACAGGAGATCTCTGCCTGAAACAGGAGATCTCTGCCTGATCTCTACCTGAAACAGGAGATCTCTGCCTGATCTCTACCTGAAACAGGAGATCTCTGCCTGATCTCTACCTGAAACAGGAGATCTCTGCCTGATCTCTACCTGAAACAGGAGATCTCTGCCTGAAACAGGAGATCTCTGCCTGATCTCTGCCTGAAACCTACCATCATGATCATGCCTCTCTCTCTGGGGCTCACTGTGTTTTGCATACAGAAGTTTATGAGGAAACACAATTGTTAGCCGGGTTGCGACCACGGCGTTAGCTGGGTGACAAAGTGCTGTTACATGTTATTAGTGTGATTTATTTGTCTCTTCTCTACTCTTAAAGAGTTTACAAATCGTTTGCGCTCAATTCTTGCAGGTCAGGAAGGGGAGGTGCTACTCTACTCTCTCTGTCAATCAAAGGCTTGTTTCCAGATAGAGACACATAGCTCACTAAGTTTTAGAAAACTCTCATATGTCACAGGGTCAGTGTGAATATCTACCCCTCAGTCTGTCTGATGGTGTGTGTGTGTGTGTGTGTGTGTGTGTGTGTGTGTGTGTGTGTGCGTGCGTGTGCGCGTGCGTGTGTGGGGGGGCGTGCGTGCGTGCGTGTGTGTGTGTGTGTGTGTGAGATTGATTGACAGGGGCAGATGGTAGTGTGACCAGGCACCTGTGGAGCAGTGGAATTGGGCTCAGATGCCCCCCCTGACACTTGCTACTGACCACTGGACACCAGAAACACAGTCATAACACCACACCATCTATTGACCACAGAAACACCCACAGTCACCCTGTCTTTAATAAGTATCTAACGGGTATGAGTTTGTTGCGATGATCTGAATATTGGAATCTAGGTGAAGACATTGAATAATCAATCTGACTGGGAGCAATGTTTACAGTGCAGATGAACATTCGTAAGACTCTCACGTGGAAAACGCTGTTATGATAATTGTATACTGAACAAAAATATAAACGCAACATGTAACTATTTCAAAGATTTGACTGAGTTACAGTTCATATAAGGAAATTAGTCAATATAAATAAATGAATTTGGCCCTAATCTATGGATTTCACATGACTGGGAATACAGATATGAATCAGTTGGGCAAAGATACCATTAACAAAAGGTAGTGGCGTGGATCAGAAAACCAGTTCTCGCCAATATGCAGCAACTTCACACAGCCATTGAAGAGGAGTAGGACGACATTCCACAGGCCACAATCAACATCCTGATCAACTCTATGCAAAGGAGATGTGTCGTGCTGCATGAGGCAAATGGTGGTCACTCCAGATACAGTGCCTTCTGAAAGAATTCAGACCCCTTGACTTTTTACACATTTTGTTATGTTACAGCCTTATTCTAAAATGTATTAAATAAAATAAAAATCATAACCACTCTCCATCTATCTCCACCTCTCTCTCTCTCCACCACTCTCCATCTATCTCCACCTCCCTCTCTCTCCACCACTCTCCCTCCATCTCCACCTCCCTCTCCCTCCCTCTCTCGCCACATCTCTCCATCTATCTCCACCTCTCTCTCTCTCCACCTCCACCTCTCTCTCTCTCCATCTATCTCCACCTCTCTCTCTCTCCATCTATCTCCACCTCTCTCTCTCTCTCCCTCTCGCTACCTCTCCATCTCCACCTCCCTCTCTCTCCATCTATCTCCACCTCTCTCTCTGTTATGGTGTGGTCTAGCTGCCTCTTAATTTAGCTCAGTGGGTATGCACTGTGAAGGGCAGCAGATAGTCTTATCATTGATAAGGTCGTGGGCACGTTAAACAGTGGACGTTCCCCAGATGGAGAGATCAGACAGTCAGCTGACAGTGAGGAGAAGGTCAACTCCAGGTCAACCACTGTGACTGTACTAGCACCTCTCCAAAGAAGGGTGTGGCGCTGTGGTGGGAGGGAGGGAGGGAGGAAGGGAGGGATGTAAACACTGGTTTGAGGTGAAGTAATGTGTGTGAGACTATGCATGTGATGCATATGAAAGAGAGAGAACGAGAAGAAGAAAAGTATGTGTGTTTGATAGACACAGCAGCTGTCCTCTGCTCTGCATGACTTTGCCACCTACAGAGGGGCTATCTGAGGACACAGAGGAAACAGGAGGGCACATTAGGTCTGGCGATATGGCCAAAATCTAATTTCGCAAATATTTTCCCGCATTTTTTGACAGAATGACGGTATTTGGCGATATTTGAGGGTTTTGAATAACAAAAGTTCTAAATATGCTTTATGAGTAGTGCATAACCATAGGATGGAAACACATAGCTTCTAAGTGTTTTTAATGGGGCTTTGTCCATTCTGATTGTTTATACTGTTCAATGAAACTGAATGAAAAAGCCACAGAGGGGTTATTTTGACAGAGTAGGAACCAAAGTGTCCGTCAGTGTTTCCCAGTGGACCCTAATGGATGTTACATTAAATGCTTTCTCTTACTAGGTTGTGACTAAACGGAGTATAGCAATGACAGGAAGTTACTTTTTTTAGCAGGTTAGGAAAGCATTTTAGCTGACCCTAACCCTACCCTTTTCCTAACCTTAACCTAATTCTCCTAACCTGCCAGGTAACTAACGTTAGCGATTAGCATTAACAAGAGTTACTTTATCCACAACTTGCTAAGAAAATAAAAACATTTTTTTTTGCAGAGAAAGTAAGATACACAAACTAATAGTGTGATTATGGAACGCTTGTGGATTTATATGATTTTTTTCCCCTAATTGTTTACACACTAAAATTGGAACTTGAAATGCAATCACCTGAAACCTGAAACTCGTGTACTAAATCCCTAAACCAAGTCTGCAGAATTGCAAGCACAATTCGTGCTCTACACCCAGCTTTCAATTATATATATCACACTTTTTGCAAAACACTACACACAGTTCTCTACATTAGGCACAACATTCAAAATTCTAATATCTTTAGTCCCTTTTGGAAATCAATGCCAATCACAATGCCAAGCTCTATACAGCAATTGGCAACACCCACTCCTCACAGGTGTAAACACTAGTTGCTGAATTGTTCACTTACAAATCAGAGCTTTATAGCACTATAAAAGGTCACAGATGAGCTCTCCTGTTTTGGAGGAAAATGGAAGTCAATGGTGAAGTAAGAGCTAGAGGTGAAGGAGTGAGAGGAAGAGGAGGAAGAGGAGGACGAGGAAGGACAGTTGTCTCAGATGAGATCAGATTGACCATGTGCTCAACCATGGATTGAGTATGAGGGAGGCTGGGCAGAGAGTTCAGCCCAACCTGAGCCGCTACACGGTTGCATCTATCATCCGTACATTCAGAAATGACAACCGGTACGTTACCTACCATCTACACTATGCTCTTTATGTATGTATACTGTAGTACGCTGCAGTCCAACATATCAGTAGGCCTATGTTACTCAGTGATTGTTGGCCAATGTTACAGCAATATCATTTCATACTGAAAGAAAATAGATTATTTTAGCTTACTGTAAACAATCATATCATATTTGTGTATCTTCTGCAGAACTGAGAGACGGCCAGGCCATGGTGGAAGACACTGGCTGTTCACACCAGAACAGGAGACCGCTATTGTGAACATGGTGGTGGCAAACAATACCATGGGATGACGAGAAATCCAGAACCACATAATTGCAGACAACACAATATGGTGGGCTTGTCTACATTGGACCTATTACAGCGCCATTTGAGTGAAACTCAGAGAGGATTAAAGAACAGCGTTATAAATATGTTCAAGTAAGTACGACACTGTGAATTTACTATCATATCAGCACTGTATAGACACATTACAGTACTGTAATCCAGTGTATTGTGCCTCATCATATTTACTGCTCTACAGTAGGTCTATGTCACATATTGTCTTGTTGTCTGTTTCAGAGTCTTGGAGCTGGATGCCGCTGCAATTCAGCACATTTATATTTACATTGATGAGGCTGGCTTCAACCTAGCCCATAGAAAGGGACGGGGACAGAACATTATTGGTCACCGTGACATTGTGAATGCCCCTGGACAGCGTGGAGGGAATATCACCATGTCCGCAGCCGTTAGCCAGCAAGGCGTCCTCCATCACCATGACAACCTTGGTCCCTACAACGCCGCCCTTCTCATCACATTCCTGGACACACTACATAACATCCTCATTCCAGCCGAGCAGAGGGGTGGACCAGAGCAGACCAGGTATGTTGTCATCTGGGACAACGTGAGTTTCCAACTGGCTGCACTGGTCCGCAACTGGTTCATCGACCATCCACAATTTATTGTTCTATACCTCCCACCATATTCCTCATTCCTAATCCCAACTGAAGAGGTTTTTTCTCGGCATGGCGGTGGAAGGTGTATGACCGGGGACGGGGACAGCACCGCCATCCCCTCGCACTCACGCCTCTTCTCCAGGCAATGGAGGATGGATGTGGTGACGTTGATGTGGTGGCTTTTGTCCTAAATACAATTTTTTTTAAGTTTTAGAACTATTTAGGACTAACTTATTCCTCGCCACCCATTCTGAAACTAACTGCAGCTCTTGGTGAAGTGTTACAATCATTTCAGTCGCTGTTGCAGCTGACGTGTATAGTGTTGTTTCATCCACAAACACAGACACACTGGCTTTCCTCATGTAGTTTTAATAAAGACATATATTTAGACTTGTTGTGACATACAGTATAATGTGTAATTTTTATGGCTGGTTATGACACCTACATAAGAGTGTCCAAACCAAACAAAAACCTATCGCACAAGGCAAAACATTCCATGATTACACCGTAGTTTACTTGTCAACAGTATGTTGATAATATGTAACATTTTCTGAAATTGACCATATTAATAAATGATCATTGTAACTGTGTACACATTGACGTCAGACATGCACCTACCCCAGTGCTCTGTTTCTGATGATTGGAATGAATGCAGAAAGAGATTTCAGGACATTCTCTTTGTGACTGATGACAGACGTAAGAGAATGTACGTGATAGGCCTATCTGGCTTATATGATTATGATGTCATAAGGAGTGACACAGGATGGCCATAATGCTTCATGACACCGTCATAAAGTGTATTTTCTAAAAGTGATTTAAAATATGATTTAAAAAAAACATTGTCTGTAAAGAATTCAACAACAACAAAGGACTTATTAAGTTAAGAAACAAACTTTCAAATGAAATAAAACTTCTTGGCATGGAAAAAACACATTGGAATAAATCAGGGTTTTGACACTCTTATGTAGGTGTAATAACCAGCCATAAAATAACATAACATATGTCACAACAGGTCTAAATATATATGTTTCATGACAGTGTTATGACCACATTATGACAGGTTATGACACGTTATGTCAGCTGTCATGACATATTATGACATGGTTATGGCCGTGTCATAACGTCTTATGACGCTAGGTGTCAAGTCAAGCGTTACCTAACATACTGTATAGTGCCCAGCTCTAGGGCGCACACACTTAAGTCGTCTCACCTGGCTAAACTGTATTACCCATGACTGAACCACTGCCAATGCTGGACCCAGGTATTCAATCAAACATTCATTTATTTATTGATCACCCAAGGTTGATACCACCCCTCTTCTTTCAAAGTGGAACCGAGGAGTTTGTTATAAAAGCGCTTCTGTGTCCACGTCTTTGAGTGGTAGGTGGGTAATCTGGACCATAGAGGGTGTGAGGGGTGACGGGGTCAGAGGTGACAGTGCTAAGGACTTGCGTGTCACACAGGGGGTGTTATAGGGGATTTTTAGGGGTGTCAAAGGGCTGTTTATGATTTGCCCGAGGTGTCTAAATCAGTCCACTCTGTTTTAGAGATACGGTGTCACGCCCCTCACTGCCATCAATAGGCCTGTCAATCTATCTGGCATTCAGACTGTGTGTGTGTGTGTGTGTGTGTGTGTGTGTGTGTGTGTGTGTGTGTGTGTGTGTGTGTGTGTCTGTGAGATTATTTTATTTCTTACTCACTAAACTTTGTCATGGGGTGCAAAAGTTGATGTTTTGCTTTAAATGCATGATCAGGTCTAACTTGAAAATCCCAAAAGCCAATTGATTTGAAGACTCTGCAACCGTGATCCCGGTTGGGTCTTCAGCTGGCTTTATGCCACAACACTGTTCCTGCTGCCTACTAATTAACTCTGTTTACAACCCCACAGAGTGGCTGTTTATAAGCAGAGGTTTGGAGCTTTAAGTTCCAGGTCAGAGGTCAGCTATGTTTAATAGTACTCTGAGAGGCGTGGACTCTTTTACTGTTTCATCAGAGAGGAGAAAAGTAAGTGGAGCTACATCCTAACCTCCATATTGAATTGGTATTAGGAAGGGGCCTGGATAAACCTTTTGTTAACATTAAATAATGTGTCCTCTGTGTTTAGTTGTCCTCTGTGTTTAGTTGTCCTCTGGGTTTAGTTGTCCTCTGTGTTTAGTTGTCCTCTGGGTTTAGTTGTCCTCTGTTTATCTGTCCTCTGTGTTTGGTTGTCCTCTGTGTTTAGTTGTCCTCTGGGTTTAGTTGTCCTCTGGGTTTAGTTGTCCTCTGTGTTTAGTTGTCCTCTGTTTATCTGTCCTCTGTGTTTAGTTGTCCTCTGTGTTTAGCTGTCCTCTGTGTTTGGTTGTCCTCTGTGTTTAGTTGTCCTCTGTGTTTATCTGTCCTCTGTGTTTAGCTGTCCTCTGGGTTTAGTTGTCCTCTGTTTATCTGTCCTCTGTGTTTGGTTGTCCTCTGTGTTTAGTTGTCCTCTGTGTTTAGTTGTCCTCTGTGTTTAGCTGTCCTCTGTGTTTGGTTGTCCTCTGTGTTTAGTTGTCCTCTGTGTTTATCTGTCCTCTGTGTTTAGCTGTCCTCTGTGTTTATCTGTCCTCTGTGTTTAGTTGTCCTCTGTGTTTAGTTGTCCTCTGTGTTTAGTTGTCCTCTGTGTTTAGTTGTCCTCTGTGTTTGGTTGTCCTCTGTGTTTGGTTGTCCTCTGTGTTTAGTTGTCCTCTGTGTTTATCTGTCCTCTGTGTTTAGCTGTCCTCTGTGTTTAGTTGTCCTCTGTGTTTAGCTGTCCTCTGTGTTTAGTTGTCCTCTGTGTTTAGCTGTCCTCTGGGTCTCAGTACTCCAGCGTGCTAATCAGACCAGACCAGGAGGGATGGTCAAGTTGAGAAGAAACCAACAGCAGACTTTCTCCATATCAACCGTAGTCAATTTGATACTCCATTAGAGGTATATTTTATCTGCTTCACCAAACACACAAAATCACACCTTTATCCAAAGCTATCTTATCAGGGCTGCGTGCAATTAAACGGAGACGTTTCTGTTCTTAACGACCAGTTGAAAAACAGGGAGGGGTTGGCTTGTGGGTTAGGGAACACTGGTAGCATGGCCCCTTTAAACAGTCACTCGTTGCTTTAAGCCACGCCTACCACACACATCAAACATACCTCAAAGTCTGTTCAAGAACGTTTTTGGGGAAACGTGTCATTCAGTTCAAACCGTTCCACAAACGTAGCAAAGGTTCAATGGAACCGAACGCACCCCAGTCCTTCACCAAGGCCTTTCCTAAGAGAGACCTGGGTGTAAAGCATGTTCCAAAATGTCCGACAAATTAACTCTCTGTCCCCCTCACCTCTAGTTATCTCCAGATGGGGTTGATTCTACCTTCCCTCCCTTCTCCTCCTCACATTATCACAGTGATATCTGTGGAACATTGGCCCTGGGGTCATCCCAGCTACAGTGGGGTGTCCTCAGAACCAGTTCTAACAGGTTTCAGACCGGGACAAGGCCTCCATACATACCACCCAGGCCCACCTGCTGATAGCAGCATCCCCCTGCCGCTCTGCTCTGGGACTGAGGCCACGGTTTCTGCCTGTGACAGGGAGATGGATGAGGATAGGAACATTCTTGTTTAAGGCAAGTGACATCTAGATTGTATTTGACACGTGAGCACTCCCTCCCGTGCCGTGAGCAACCACTTCACTAACTTTCACTGGTGTGGAATGGTATGGACTCACAAAACATCATGGACTCATATGTAAAATACATTAGATTACTCTGGCCTCTTGAAAGTCAAATTAGATTCGTCACACACACACACACACACACACACGCATACACACACGCATATACACACACACACACACCCACACATACACACACACATACACACACACACACACACACACACACACACACGCATATACACACACACACATACACACACACACACATACACGCATACACACACACACAGGCATACACACACACACACACATGCACACACACACACACACACATGCACACGCACACACACACGCATACACACCAGCACACACATACACACACGCACACACACACACACCCACACATACACACACACATACACACACACACACACACACACGCATATACACACACACACATACACACACACACACATACACGCATACACACACACACAGGCATACACACACACACACACACATGCACACGCACACACACACGCATACACACCAGCACACACACACGCATACACACACACACACATACACACACGCACACACACACACGCACACACGCACACACACACGCGCACACACACACGCACACACACACACACACACACGCATACACACAGGCATACACACACACACACGCACACACACACACATACACACCAGCATACACACACACATATACACACACACACACGCACACACACACACACACCCACACACACACACACACACAGGCATACACACACACACACACATGCACACACACACACACACATGCACACGCACACACACACGCATACACACCAGCACACACACACGCATACACACACACACACATACACACACGCACACACACACACGCACACACGCACACACACACGCGCACACACACACATACTCACAGAGAGTGTAAATCTGCACAAAGGGGGATGACAGCAGGCTGAAGAGGTGATGATGTATCAATCACACTTTAATCAGGACGTCAGTCAAAGCAGAAGACTAGAAGTGTGTGATCTAGGGGAGGGGGTATAACTAGAACACTCTTTGTGACCAACGTTTTAGTCCCGGACAGGCAGTGGTGAGGGGGGCTGGGAGTGGAGATATGGACTGTTCTCTCTCCACTTCCTCGTAAAGCAACGTGTCTTACTGCACTGCCAACGATCAACAGACTGTATTGATCCTCAGAGACATCTAGAAGTCACTTCACTGGGAGTCTCAACGCAGGCTAGACAACCAGCTCAAACTCCTGCCTGAAAAGCTTACGTCTCTAATTGCGGTTTGTTTGGGCTCATCAAATAGAGAGGGAGAGAGTGAGAAATGGAGAAAATAAATGATTCATTTACTCAGTATATTCAGAGACACATCACGTAGTTTAGATTAGAAGTTCACACGGAAACTATGGAGAACGTCGTCACTGATGATAAACAAATGCCCTGAATAAATACTTTGAAAAGTAATAAAAGAAATGAAAAGATGAATGAATATAAAGTTTTCCAGCACAGCATCACGTTGGTGCAGAACAGCAGGTGATATGGGGAAAAGAGAGAGAGAGAGGGAGAGGGGGGTGTTGACTGGTGGGGCCATGTGTGAGCTTGTACCCTCTGTCAGGAACCTTAGCGAGACCCTGGCCCTTCTCCTTTGTCCCCCTGGCACCTTGCCAAACCTGAACTCACACTGAGCCCAGTGGTGGAGCTCTGATGAAACACGATCAGCTCCTACAAACAGACCCCTGTCACACCCTGGATCCTCCCCAGATGCACCCTACTATATCCTGCTTCATCCTGCCTCACACCGCTGCACCCTGCTGCATCCCGCTGACCCTGCCCCATCCCGCTTGATCCTGCTTCATCCCGCTGACCCTGCTGCACCCCGCAGACCCTGCTTCATCCCGCTGACCCTGCTGCATCCCGCTGACCCTGCTGCATCCTGCTTTACCCTGCTTCATCCTGCTGCACCCTGCTTTATCCCGCTGTATCCTGCTGCACCCTGCTCAACCCTGCTTCATTCCGCTGACCCTGCTTTATCCCGTTGCACACCGCTACATCCCGCTTCATCCTGCTATCCCGCTGCACCCTGCTGCACTCTGCTGCACCCTGCTATATCCCGCCCCGCCCTGCTGCACCCTGCTATATCCCGCTGCACCCTGATCACCCCGCTTCATCCTGCTATATCCTGCTGCACCTTGCTGCACCCCGCTGCACCCTGCTTCATCCCGCTGACCCTGCTTCATCCCGCTGCATCCTGCTTCATCCCGCTGACCCTGCTGCACCCCGCAGACCCTGCTTCATACCGCTGACCCTGCTGCATCCCGCTGACCCTGCTGCATCCTGCTGCACCCTGCTTTATCCTGCTTCACCCTGCTTTATCCCGCTGTATCCTGCTGCACCCTGCTCAACCCTGCTTGTACCCTCTGTCAGGAACCTTAGCGAGACCCTGGCCCTTCTCCTTTGTCCCCCTGGCACCTTGCCAAACCTGAACTCACACTGAGCCCAGTGGTGGAGCTCTGATGAAA
>NC_042980.1:44269714-44303154 GCF_901001165.1 Salmo trutta
GCTTATTTTAAGAACAGCACTCAAAAGATTCAGGAGTTATCACAATGGCCTCCTTTTGACAGAGTAGGATGGTTATCTCACAGTTTGTGTGATTGTGTCATTGTCAAGTCATTTCGCCTCATTCATTCTGCCATAGACCGGCCTGTGCCTCAATCTGTCCCTGTCTGTCCTTGCAGAACGACCTCAGATTAAAAAACACTGAAAATAACATTCAGACATGAACACAGACAAATACAGAAACAAATATAGACACTGAGCGTTCTAAAAAAAAATGATACAAATATAAACCGTTATCGGTACATTGAGATCAGTTAGCTATTTTTGAAATGTAATTAAACTCGTTAATCTAGTAGTGCTGTGGCATAACTACCTTTTTCCCAATGATGTGATGTTTTATTAGTCTTATCGCATATTATTTATGGCAGGGGACTGGTATTTAGATCCAAGCCTGGAGGTCCGGTCACTTCTGGTTTTCTGTTCTACAATTAATTGCACACAACTGGTTTTGGGGGGGGGGGGGGGGGGGGGTCGTCAGTGGAACTGGCTTTATGGTCCAGATTTACAATTTGACTGGTTTAGATGTACAGTATGAGTTTGAAGGACTGAGCCTCCCGAGTGGGGCAGCGGTCTAAGGCACTGCATCGCAGTGCTAGAAGCATCACTACAGACTCGGGTTTGATCCCAGGCTGGGTCGCAGCTGGCCGTAACCGGGAGACCCATGAGGCAGTGCACAATTGGCCCAGCGTCGTCTGGGTTAGGGGAGGTTTGGCCCAGTGTCGTCCGGGTTAGGGGAGGGTTTGGCACAGCGTCGTCTGGGTTAGAGGAGGGTTTGGCCCAGCGCCGTCTGGGTTAGGGGAGGGTTTGGCCCAGCGCCGTCTGGGTTAGGGGAGGGTTTGGCCCAGCGTCGTCTGGGTCAGGGGAGGGTTTGGCCCAGTGTCGTCTGGGTTAGGGGAGGGTTTGGTCCAGCGTCGTCTGGGTTAGGGGAGGGTTTGGCCCAGCGTCGTCTGGGTTAGAGGAGGGTTTGGCCCAGTGTCGTCTGGGTTAGGGGAGGGTTTGGCCCAGTGTCGTCCAGGTTAGGGGAGGGTTTGGTCCAGCGTCGTCTGGGTTAGGGGAGGGTTTGGCCCAGTGTCGTCTGGGTTAGGGGAGGGTTTGGCCCAGTGTCGTCCAGGTTAGGGGAGGGTTTGGCCCAGCGTCGTCTGGGTTAGGGGAGGGTTTGGCCCAGCGTCGTCAAGGTTAGGGAAGGGTTTGGCCCAGCGTCGTCAAGGTTAGGGAAGGGTTTGGCCGATGTCCTTTTCCCATCACGTTTAGCGACTCGTTGTGGCTGGCCTGGCGCATGCACGCTGACTTCGGTTGCCAGATGTAAGGTGTTTCCTCCGACACATTGGTGCGGCTGGCTTCCGGGTTAAGTGAGCAGTGTATCAAGAAGCAGTGCGGCTTGGCAGGGTCGTGTTTTGGAGGACGCATGGCTCTCGGCCTTCGCCTCTCCCGAGTCCATACGGGAGATGCAACAATGGGACAAGACTGTAACTACCAATTGGATATCACGAAATTGGGGAGAAAAAGCGGTAAATAGTATAAAATTAAATAAAACATTTAGAAAACAATGAGTGTGAAGACCAATCAGAGAGGAATAAAAAAAAGTATAGACCTACCAAAATGTTTGGGCCTAGATGCATAATGCAGAAATTTTGATGGGGTAACTTGCTCTGCTACATCATATCACTGATGGTAGGCTTGTTATCTCGAGGATTTCGACATATGCACCGACATCCTTCCTGTTTAACTCCTCTGTGTTGTCTGGATACCGATCACAAAAAATCGCATTTGATTTGGGAAAAAGTTAGGTCAAGTGGGCAATGGCAAATTCAGTGGGAAGACTCGTTGGTTAGCCCTCATAGAGAATGATAGAGGTCTCTCATGGGCAAAAGGCTATTTTAGCATGGGCAGCGCTATAGAGTGCTTCCACCATGCTTCTGCCATTTTAGAGTAGTCAAAGTAGTCAACAGGGTGTGGAATCCTATGGGTTGTAGCCTCAATGGCGCTGCCCATATTGTCACAGATGTTACCATGGCACAGCTATAAAGAGGAGTCCTCTATCTATCTCTATGGTCTGCCTGAACTCCTGTCAATTTAGCGCCTTGAGGTTCTTCTTCTACAATAACATTATGGCGGTCCGCAAATAAACGTTAGAGATGCACTGAACTGTGTAGTCAAGCACAGTTTACAGACTAAATGAATACAAATGTAAAAACCTTAAGTGAAACTAAACCCTCCCATCTAATCCTGTACTACTAAGAAAATAAAACAAAGAGACCTACTAACTTCTAACAAACCCTCCCCATCCCCCCCTCCCCCAAATCCCTTCATACTACACTCACCTGTGAGCAGTCTGTGCTAAACCTAGCATCCTTTCCCACAGCACTGAGACCAGAAGACCAGGGGACCACACTGCCTATGCTGGACCCAGCAACAACCAAGCTGTTAATGAATAAACACATTTATTAGATAAAGAAGAAAAATTACTGAATAAATGACTAATAGATTACCATTGCCTCATAATACCATATGAATGCCTAACTACTGAGCCTAGCATCACTGGGACCGGAAGCCCAGGGGACCACACTGTCTGTGCTGCTAAGCCTAGCATCACTGGGACCGGAAGCCAGACATCCTACAGTAACGCTTTATTATAAGGGTCCATAATAAACTACTTACAAGCCATTTCTCAGACATGTACAAACTGTTTGCTCACCTTTTGTGAATCATTACTCCTACTTTGTAAATGTTAGCAAGCTAGTTAGTCAAACATTTACAGTGCATTCGGAAAGTTTTCAGACCCTTTAATTTTTCCACATTTTGTTCCTTTACAGTTTTATTCTTAAATGGATTAAATCAATATTTTACCTCCTCAATCTACACACGATACGCCATTATGACAAAGCGAAAATCGTTTTAAATTGTATTTTTGCAAATGTATAATATTACAAAATAAATAATACCTTATTTACAGAAGTATTCAGACCCTTTGCTATGAGACTCGAAATTGAGCTCATGTACATCCTGTTTCAATTGATCATACTTTAAATGTTTCTACAACTTGATTGGAGTCCACCTGTGGTAAATTCAATTGATTCGACATGATTTGGAAAGGCACACACCTGTCTATATAAAGTCCCACAGTTGACAGTGCATGTCAGAGCAAAAACCAAGCCATGAGGTCGAAGGAATTGTCCATACAGCTCAGAGACAGGATTGTGTCGAGGCAGAGATCTGGGGAAGGACACCATAAAATGTCTGCAGCATTGAAGGTCCCCAAGAACACAGAGGCCACCATCATTCTTAAATGGAAGAAGTTTGGAACTACCAAGACTCTTCCTAGAGCTGGCCGCCTGGCCAAACTGAGCAATCAGGGGAGAAGGGCCTTGATCAGGGAGGTGACTAAGAACCCGATGGTCACTCTGACAGAGCTCCAGAGTTCCTATGTGGAGATGGGAGACTCTTCCAGAAGAACAACCACCTCTGCAGCACTCCACCAATCAGGAGCCCACTTGGAGTTTGCCAAAAGGCCCCTAAAGGCTCTCAGACTATGAGAAACAAGATTCTCTGGTCTGATGAAACCAAGATTGAACTCTTTGGCCTGAATGCCAAGTGTCACATCTGGAGGAAACCTGTAACCATCCCTACGGTGAAGCATTGTGGTGGAATAATTTTTATTTATTTTATTTAACCTTTATTTAACTAGGCAAGTCAGTTAAAAACAAATTCTTATTTACAATGTCGGCCTACCCCGGCCAAACCCTAACCCGGACAATGCTGGGCCAATTGTGCGCCGCCCATAGGGACTCGCAATCACAGCCGGTTGGGATAAAGCCTGGAAACAAACCAGGGTCTGTAGTGACGCATCTAGCACTGAGATGCAGTGCCTTAGACCACTGCACCACTCGGGAGCCCCAAAGAGTAGTTCCCTGACAGGGAATCGAATCCAGGCGCCGGTGAGAGCGCCGAATCCTATTCATCCCCTTGGCGTTTTTCCTATTTTGTTGCATTACAGCCTGTAATGTAAATGGATTTTAATTTGGATGTCATGTAATGGACATACACAAAATAGTTGAAATTGGTGAAGTGAAATGAAAAAAAGAACTCGTTTCAAAAAATTCTAAAATAAAATAAAAACGAAAAGTGGTGCGTGCATATGTATTCACCCACCTTTGCTATGAAGCCCCTAAATAAGATCTGGTGCAACCAATTACCTTCAGAAGTTACATAATTAGTTAAATAAAGTCCACCTGTGTGCAATCTAAGTGTCACATGATCTGTCACATGATCTTAGTGTATATACACCTGTTCTGAAAGGCCCCAGAGTCTGCAACACCACTAAGCAAGCGGCACCATTAAGACCAAGGAGATCTCCAAACAGGTCAGGGACAAAGTTGTGGAGAAGTACAGATCAGGGTTATAAAAAAATATCCGAGACTTTGAACATCCCACGGAGCACCATTAAATCCATTATTAAAAAATTGAAAGAATATGGCACCACAACAAACCTGCCATGAGAGGGCCGCCCACCAAAACTCACAGAACAGGCAAGGAGGGCATAAATCAGAGAGGCAACAAAGAGACCAAAGATAACCCTGAAGGAGCTGCAAAGCTCCACAGCGGAGATTGGAGTATCTGTCCATAGGACCACTTTAAGCTGTACACTCCACAGAGCTGGGCATTATGGAAGAGTGGCCAGAAAAAAAGCCATTGCTTGAAGAAAAAAATAAACAAATACGTTTGGTGTTCACCAAAAGGCATGTGGGAGACTCCCCAAACATATGGAAAAAGGTACTCTGGTCAGATGAGACTAAAATTGAGCTTTTTGGCCATTAATGAAAACGCTATGTCAGGCACAAACCCAACACCTCATCACCCCGAGAACACTGTTTTTCATCGGCAGGAACTGGGAAACTGGTCAGAATTGAAGGAATGATGGATGACGCTAAATACAGGGAAATTCTTGAGTGAAACCTGTTTCAGTCTTCCAGAGATTTGAGACTGGGACGGAGGTTCACCTTCCAGCAGGACAATGACCCTAAGCATACTGCAAAAGCAACGCTCGAGTGGTTAATGGGGAAAAATGTAAATGTCTTCAAATGGCCTAGTCAAAGCCCAGACCTCAATGCACTTGAGAATCTGTGGTATGACTTCAAGATTGCGGTACACCAGCGGAACCCATCCAACTTGAAGAAGCTGGAGCAGTATTGCCTTGAAGAATGGGCAAAAATCCCAGTGGCTAGATGTGCCAAGCTTATAGAGACATAACTCAGAGACTTGCAGCTGTAATTGCTGCAAAAGGTGGCTCTACAAAGTATTGACTTTGGGGTGTTGAATAGTTATGCAAGCTCAATTTCTGTTTTTTGCCTTATTTCTTGTTTGTTTCACAATAAAATGTTAATTTTAATTCAAGGTTGTAAGGCAACAAAATAGGAAAAATGCCAATGGGGGAGAATATTTTCGCAAGCCACTGTACACAAGCATCATGCTGTGGGGATGTTTCTCAGCTGAAAGATGAACGGAGCAAAATACAGAGAAATCCTTGATGAAAACCTGCTCCAGAGCGCTCAGGACCACAGACTGGGGCAAAGGTTCAATTTACAACAGGACAACAATCCTAAGTACACATCCAAGACAACGCAGGAGTGACTTCTGAAAAAGTCTCTGAATGTCCTTGAGTGGCCCAGCCAGAGCCCGAAGTTGAACCCGATTGAACATCTCTGGAGAGACCTGAAAACAGCTGTGCAGTGACACTCCCCATCCAACCTGACAGAGTTTGAGAGGATCTGCAGAGAAGAATGGGAGAAACTCAACAAATTCAGGTGTGCCAAGCTTGTAGCATCATATCAAAGAAGACTCAAGGCTGTAATGGTACCAAAGGAGCTTCAACAAAATACTGAGGAAAAGAGTCTGAAAAGTTATGTAAATGTGATATTTAAGATTTTTTATTTGTAATAACTTAGACAAAACTGTTTTTGCTTTGTAATTATAGGGTATTGTGTGTGTAGATTGAGGAGGGGAAAAAACAAGTTCATCAATTTTAGAATAAGGTTGTAATGTCACAAAATGTGGAAAAAGTCAAGAGGACTGAATACTTTCCTGAATACATTGTACAGTTGAAGTCGGAAGTTTACAAACAACTTAGCCAACTACATTTAAACTCACTTTTTCACAATCCCTGACATTTAATCCTAGTAAAAATTCCCTGTGTTAGGTCAGTTAGAATCATCACTTTCTTTTAAGAATGTGAAATATCAAAATAATAATAGAGAGAATTATTTATTTCAGCTTTTATTTCTTTCATCACATTCCCAATGGGTCAGAAGTTTACATACACTCAATTAGTGTTTGGTAGCATTGCCTTTAGATTGTTTAACTTGGGTCAAACATTTCCGGTAGCCTTCCACAAGCTTACCACAATAAGTTGGGTGAATTTTGGCCCATTCCTCCTGACAGAGGTGGTGTAATTGAGTCAGGTTTGTAGGCCTCCTTGCTCGCACACGCTTTTTCAGTTCTGCCCACACATTTACTATAGGATTGAGGTCAGGGCTTTGTGATGGTCACTCCAATACCTTGACTTTGTTGTCCTTAAGCCATTTTGCCACAACTTTGGAAGTATACTTGGGGTCATTTTTCCCATAGGGGATTTTAGAAAAACTTTAAATATGGGCTGTTTTTTGTGCAGGTTTACACTCGCGTGACGTTTTGATATCTGTGTAAATCTCTCTAGGACAAGGTGACTTTTATCAATATATTCACTTGTATTTACCCGGGGCCGAGCAGTTGCCATACCAGGTAGTGATGCAACCCGTCAGGATTCTCTCGATGGTGCAGCTCTATTCTCCAACATTAATTTCACATTTCCACAAACTTCAAAGTGTTTCCTTTCAAATGGTATCAAGAATATGCATATCCTTGCTTCAGGTCCTGAGCTACAGGCAGTTAGATTTGGGTACGTCATTTTAAGCGAAACTTGAAAAAAAAGGGTCCTTAAGAGGTTTTAAGGGATTGTAAGTAAGTATACATTTCACTGTTATTAAGGTCTACACCTGTTGTATTCGGCGCATGTGACAAATACAATTTGATTTGAATTCGGACAGGTTTAGCGTCCTCCACCCACTGGAGTGCAGCTACTATCGCCAACAGTTAAACAGAATATACTGCCTCCTTAAGGTTATCAAACGAATGTCTTTTGATGGATTATTTTGTGAGAACGTATTGATTTTTTTTTTATGAACCATTTATTAATGTCCATCATGCTACATATCGCACAGGTGAGTTCATCAACTCAGCACAGGAGAGGCATGCATGAGCCGGAGATAGTCGGAAAAGACCGAATGCAATTGCATTGTGGGAAAAAGGAGCTAGTCGCCATCTTGCTTTTGCGCCGCAAGTTATCAGGGCAGAATAATAACCACGTTTGAATGAATATTTTTTGAGACATACGAGTGTTTTAACAATTCAATTTGAGCAAATATTGCAGGTAGTGAGGTGTACGAGTGTGTAGGTGGAACACCGGGCTGTTTGTTGGAATATTTCCGACTATAGAACTAGCTAACTGGGATTTTTCGACTTGAGGTGATCATGGGTCGCTCTAGGAGTCGCAGTTCGTCCCGTTCCAAACACTCCAAAAGCAGCAAACACAGCAAAAAACGGAGCCGGTCGCGTTCAAGGGACAAGGAGAGGTCCAAGAAGCGATCCAAGTCCCGTGAAGCGAAGAGGAACCGGCGCAGAGAATCGCGTTCTCGTTCCCGGTCAGCTACAGCATCGACCCGTAGGGAAAGGGAAAGAGCGGTCACACCGCCGGAAAGAATTGACATATTCGGCAGGACACTGAGCAAGAGAAGCGCTTTGGACGAAAAACAGAGAAAAGAGGAAGAGGAGAAGAAAGTCGAAATGGAAAGACAGAGGAAGATGTAAGTTGTAGCTTAATATTTTAGCCATAATGCAAGACATGTTTACTAGGTAGGTAGCTAGCTTGCCTAATACCAAATATATTGGCGCTTACTCTCTGGCTACATAGAGTTAATTAGCTAGAATGCTAACAGATATACACACAGGCATAAGCGCTAGCAAGCTAGCTAGCTGCCTACTAAATACGTGTCTTGAGGAGGCCCTGCACCATTAGACAACCGGCTAGCTAGCTAAGTCACTTGGCTGCAATTCATTTGTCTTTAGCCTAATGGAATGTGTGTGTGTGTGTGTGTGTGTATATATATATATATAAATTCCTTTCATTTATGCACATGTATAGTTATACAATTGTGCAGTTGTGCGTAGGTGGCAATCTGGTTGGTCATTTGTCATACATCACAAATCAACGACCTGGTGTCATGATTGTGGCCTACAGTGGTTTATGTGTCCTCAAAAAGATTGTCTACAACATCTCTCCTCCAAGCTGTGAGTTATGTGAGAGAGACATTATGGCCAAATGTAGTCAACGAAATATAAATTCATGATATAGGCCTTGTCACTGGTAAACTGTTTTAAAAGGGAGGGAATTCAAAACTACAGTAAGTATCTCACCTGTCATATGAAACATGTCAGGTAACTATGCCCCTCTGGTTCTCAACTACTGAAGTCAAACCACATGATGTTCATCTAACCACAGCCACTATAATATGTACTTATGTCAGTCCAAATTAGCATTCTAGGCAAAAGACTTACGATAAGCCACAGTCCAGTCGGAAATGTAACAACGAACACCCAGAGGCACAGTTACTTCTGTTTTTATCTGTTTCAGAACCACATTCCTTTACATGTCATACTGCATTATCCATGCTTTTTGCACATTGTAAAACCCTGAGGCGTCACCATTTTTATAGTGCAATTCAAGGGAAGAAAAATGTTGATGACTTTTCTGCTTCAGTGAGCACCTTGCATAATAACCCCCTCCGTTGTTTTGTAGTTAGATGATATTGGTCTGACAGAGAAATAAAGACATGGGGGGGGGGGGGACACTTGCTGTTGGGCACCTTTTGGCCAGAAGCTGATAAGACGCCTGATACCTACAACACTGAACTACACCTGGTCTGCTGTGTGGGCTTTTACTGCACTGCCACAGGGTCACTTAACCAGCCACACAATGTCCAATAGAGACACGGACACCAGATAAGGATACTGGTTTTAGATTTCCTGGTGGTTGTGTGTAACCTGAAATCAGAGAGCGGGACAGTGTTGTGTTTTTTTTAAGTCGTGCCTGAAGCAATGTGACAACGACTCCCGATAGTCACGTCCTGTTGATAGTGCAGCTGAAACAATTTAAAAGCTTTTGAACAGTAAACAGGACGCCTGCCTTGTGTTCGTGCGCACGACCTGACTCCTCCCCCGGGCATGCCGTTTGAACTGACCCACACCTACGTTTACCCCCCTCCATTTCTCTGCTTCTCTGGACAAGCTCACTTCCACCCACCAAATGGGAGGGGGGTCATCATGTCACATCAGGTCCCCCCCTCATCTCCTGTTGTTAATGGGTCAAATCTGTTTCCACACACACGTTGTATGTTTAGTACATATGTCAAAATGACATGCTGCAATTCCCAAATCACTGAAACGCCTTTTTTTAAAACATATAGCATATAGTAGCTTTATAACCCTGATTTATAACCCTGATTTAAACTTACAAATGCACAATTCCCAGAGTTTGTAGCTAAGAACACAAGCATTTCGCTACACCTGCAATAACACCTGCTAAATATGTGTATGTGACCAATAAAATGTGATTTGTTCTTATAGCAATGTCTTGACTTTCTTAAAGTTACATTGATTCAACTGTACCTGAATATGCATTGATTGTATCATGTCACTTGTGCTACCATGTCAGCAACCCTCCCCTCTTTCTCTCGCCACCCTTGCCGTGCAGCCGGCAGGTGGAGATAGAGGAGAAGCTGATCGAGGAGGAGACGGCGCGTCGCGTGGAGGAACTGGTGGCCAAGCGGGTGGAGGAGGAGCTGGAGAAGCGTAGAGATGAGATCGAGCGGGAGGTTCTGCGGCGTGTGGAGGAGGCCAAGCGTATCATGGAGCGACAGCTGTTGGAGGAGCTGGAGAAACAGAGGCAGACGGAGCTACAGGCCCAGAAGGCCAGAGAGGTAACGCTCGGTCGTTGGGAATGCAGGCACCCCCCACCTCTACCCCGCCCCACTACTGCCTTCTTTGGCAAGTGGGGTCCCCCTTCTCCCCCGCCCAAACTGGCCATGACATGTTTCAGTGCTCCAGGGAGGGTGAGAGGGTAGGACACGGCTGCTGACGCTCAGGATAGGTGGGTTTGGTTAGAGCTCTGTGCTATACGGGTAGAAGACTGAGGGTTGGGTTAGAGCTCTGTGCTATACGGGTAGTAGACTGAGGGGTTTGGTTAGAGCTCTGCTTTATGGGTAGTAGACTGAGGGGTTTGGTTAGAGCTCTGCTTTATGGGTAGTAGACTGAGGGTTGGGTTAGAGCTCTGTGCTTTAAGGGTAGTAGACTGAGGGTTGGGTTAGAGCTCTGTGCTTTAAGGGTAGTAGACTGAGGGTTGGGTTAGAGCTCTGTGCTTTACGGGTAGTAGACTGAGGGTTGGGTTAGAGCTCTGTGCTTTAAGGGTAGTAGACTGAGGGGTTTGGTTAGAGCTCTGTGCTTTAAGGGTAGTAGACTGAGGGTTGGGTTAGAGCTCTGTGCTTTAAGGGTAGTAGACTGAGGGTTGGGTTAGAGCTCTGTGCTATACGGGTAGACTAAGGGTTTCTAAATGGGGAAGTTAAACGGCCAATATTTGGCAGTGGACAGTCAAGACACGCAGGATTCATTTGAGACTTTTGCCATGGCCGAGTTATGACAATTTACTGACTTCATCCCTTCATTTGCTCTCATCATTCTCCCCCCTCCTTCCCCATTCATACATTCCTATTCAGAATGACTCATTTACTTTTTTACTTTCCTTATTGTAAATATCTAAAATAAAAATAAAGCTCTTTTTTTCAAATTGACATTTCATTATCAGTAACTGTCTCTGTGTCCAAAATTCAGTGAAATGTTTTATTTCCCCAGGCAGGCAGAGAACACAGATTTACCCATCCACGACCCATCCAGAAACAAATAGGGATGGAGGAACTTTGGCTTATCAGTTACAAATCAGTCCCTTTCTAAGCCCAATAGTTTATTTTAGGGCTGTAATGGTACATGTATTCATACTGAACCTTCTGGTACGGGGACCTCGATTCGGTCCTCACTTTGAACCCGATTGAATATATAAAAAAAAAAATACAAACACTAGGTCTATGTTGTATATCTCTAGAGTAAATCTCAGCTGAAAAAAAAAAAACATTTCAGGCTTTTCTGTTGAAACAACTAGAACCTGTGAACACGTTCTAATCAAAATTCAAATCTTCGTTGGCGAATTTCAAACTGTTGCTTTTGTGATGCGCAGCCGGGAACTAGTTCTGTACGATGGCGAGTGGTGGGGGTCGATAAACCAGAATTGTTTAAAACTCCAGTTAGGGAACATTTTTAGGCTTCCCAGTAGATTACAACGGCGATGGACAGAGAGGTGAGCAGTGGTGACGTTAAGAATAGCCTATGCAGCTGCCAACACTAAACATGTTGACACATTTACACCGACATCACCTCAGTATGCCTTCCACCGGGGGAGAAAAAATCCTTATTCAAGCAGCCCTTCGCAGCTGATTCTGACTGGGTCAAATAAATTACAAGCGATAGGTATGTTTATAGCTGCGGACATGCGCACATTCCCGATGGTTGAAAAGAATAGGGGGTTTTAGCACCTCGTGAAAATTCTCACGCCACGTTACGAACTTCGCCCTCTCACATCTATTTCAGCAAACAGGTAGTACCAGCTCTATATAAGCTAAAGCTAAAGCCCAAATTGTCCATGAATTGGCCCAATGCACCCCGTGTTGCACTTCCTACAGATGTCTGGACCTCCAGGGCTACAGAGAGCATCTTAACGGTGACAGCCCATCACATTACCCCAGAGTGGAAGATGAGGAGTACTGTGCTACAGACAAGCTGTCTTTATGAGGCACACAAATACGCATATTTTCCTCTTTGGTAAGAGAACATTCTAGCATGGGGTCCTATACAATATCTGAGCCATGTTTACATGTTGATTTCACGCGCGTATTGCACTTTATTTTAGTGTTGTTGATGATTAATCGTGTTTTCATTTTAAAGTGTTGATATGCCTGATTTGTGCTTTCATCAGGCATGTGACTCATCATATACTGCGCCATGATAAAGTATTTTCCCCCCTTTCCGATTTTTTTTTCTTCTACTATTGCATATTTTTGATACTGAATGTTATCAGATCTTCAACCCAAACCTCATATTAGATAAAGGGAACCTGAGTGAACAAATAAAACAACATTTATATTCTAGCACCAGCTGTTCCTGGAAGACTGTGTGATCACGCTCTCCGCTGCCGATGTAAGACCTTTAAACAGGTCAACATTCACAAATCCGCAGGGTCAGACTGATTACCAGGACGTGTACTGCGAGCATGCGCTGACCAACTGGCAAGTGTCTTCACTGATATTTTCAACCTCTCCCTGTCCGAGTCTGTAATACCAACATGTTTTAAGCAGACCACCATAGCGCCTGTGCTCAAGAACACTAAGGTAACCTGCCTAAATGACTACTGACCTGTAGCACTCACTTCTGTAGCCATAAAGTACTTTGAAAGGCTGGTTATGGCTCACATCAACACCATTATCCCAGAAACCCTAGACCCCACTCCAATTTGCATACCGCCCCAACAGATCCACAGATGATGCAATCTCTATTGCACTCCACACTGCCCTTTTCCCTCCTGGACAAAAGGAACTCCTATGTGAGAATGCTATTCATTGACTACAGCTCAGCGTTCAACACCATAGTGCCCACAAAGCTCATCAATAAGCTAAGGACCCTTGGACGAAACACCTCTCTGCAACTGGATCCTGGACTTTCTGACGGGCTGCCCCAAGGTGGTAAGGGTAGGTAACAACACATCCGCCACCCTGATCCTCAACACGGTGGCCCCTCAGGGGTGCGTGCTCTGTCTGCTCCTGTACTCCCTGTTCACTCATGACTGCACGGCCAAGCACGACTCCAATACCATCATTTAAGTTTGCCGATGATGATCACCGACAACCGACAACAACGAGACAGCCTATAAGGAGGAGCTCGGAGACCTGACCGTGTGGTGATAGGATAACAACCTCTCCCTCAACGTGATCAGGACAAAGGAAATTATTGTGGATTACAGGGAAAAAAGGACAGAGTACGTCCCAATTCTCATCGATGAGGCTGCAGTGGAGCAGGTTGAGAGCTTCAAGTTCCTTGGTGTCCACATCACCAACAAACTAACATGGTCCAAGCACAAGAAGACAGTTGTGAAGAGGGCACAACAAAACCTATTCCCCCCCAGGAGACTGACAAGATTTGGCATGGGTCCTCAGACCCTCAAAAGGTTTTCAGCTGCACCATCGAGTGCATCCTGACGGGTTGCAGCACTGCCTGGTACGGCAACTGCTCGGCCTCCAACCCCAAGGCATTACAGAGGGCAGTGCGAACGGCCCAGTACATCACTGGGGCCAAGCTTCCTGCTATCCAGGACCTCTATACCAGGCGGTGTCAGAGGAAGGCCCTAAAAATTGTCAGACTCCAGCCACCCTAGTAATAGACTGTTCTCTCTGCTACCGCACGGCAAGCAGTACCGGAGCGCCAAGTTTAGGTCCAAGAGCCTTCCAAACAGCTTCTACCCCCAATCAAATGGCTACCCAGACTATTTGCACTGCCCCTCCCCCCCCTACACCGCTGCTACTCTGTTATCATCTGTGCATAGTCACTTTAATAACTACCTACATGCACATATTACCTCAACTAACCAGTGCCCCCTGCACATTAACTCTGTACCGGTACCCCCCTGTATATAGTCTCCACATTGACTCTGTACCAGTACCCCCCTGTATATAGTCTCCACATTGACTCTGTACCGGTACCCCCCTGTATATAGCCTCCACATTGACTCTGTACCAGTACCCCCCTGTATATAGTCTCCACATTGACTCTGTACCAGTACCCCCCTGTATATAGTCTCCACATTGACTCTGTACCGGTACCCCCCCCTGTATATAGTCTCCACATTGACTCTGTACCGGTACCCCCCTGTATATAGCCTCCACATTGACTCTGTACCAGTACCCCCCTGTATATAGTCTCCACATTGACTCTGTACCAGTACCCCCCCTGTATATAGTCTCCACATTGACTCTGTACCGGTACCCCCTGTATATAGCCTCCACATTGACTCTGTACCGGTACCCCCTGTATATAGCCTCCACATTGACTCTGTACCGGTACCCCCCTGTATATAGCCTCCACATTGACTCTGTACCGGTACCCCCTGTATAGCCTCCACATTGACTCTGTACCGGTACCCCCCTGTATATAGCCTCCACATTGACTCTGTACCGGTACCCCCCTGTATATAGCCTCCACATTGACTCTGTACCGGTACCCCCCTGTATATAGCCTCCACATGAAGTAACGGTACCCCCCTGTATAGCCTCACATTGACTCTGTACCGGTACCCCCCTGTATATAGCCTCCACATTGACTCTGTACCGGTACCCCCCTGTATATAGCCTCCACATTGACTCTGTACCGGTACCCCCCTGTATATAGCCTCCACATTGACTCTGTACCGGTACCCCCCTGTATATAGCCTCCACATTGACTCTGTACCGGTACCCCCCTGTATATAGCCTCCACATTGACTCTGTACCGGTACCCCCCTGTATATAGCCTCCACATTGACTCTGTACCGGTACCCCCTGTATATAGCCTCCCATTGACTCTGTACCGGTACCCCCTGTATATAGCCTCCACATTGACTCTGTACCGGTACCCCCCTGTATATAGCCTCCACATTGACTCTGTACCGGTACCCCCCTGTATATAGCCTCCACATTGACTCTGTACCGGTACCCCCCCTGTATATAGCCTCCACATTGACTCTGTACCGGTACCCCCCCTGTATATAGCCTCCACATTGACTCTGTACCGGTACCCCCCTGTATATAGCCTCCACATTGACTCTGTACCGGTACCCCCCTGTATATAGCCTCCACATTGACTCTGTACCGGTACCCCCTGTATATAGCCTCCACATTGACTCTGTACCGGTACCCCCTGTATATAGCCTCCACATTGTACTCTGTACCGGTACCCCCTGTATATAGCCTCCACATTGACTCTGTACCGGTACCCCCTGTATATAGCCTCCACATTGACTCTGTACCGGTACCCCCTGTATATAGCCTCCACATTGACTCTGTACCGGTACCCCCTGTATATAGCCTCCACATTGACTCTGTACCGGTACCCCCCTGTATATAGCCTCCACATTGACTCTGTACCGGTATCCCCCTGTATATAGCCTCCACATTGACTCTGTACCGGTACCCCCTGTATATAGCTTCCACATTGACTCTGTACCGGTACCCCCTGTATATAGCCTCCACATTGACTCTGTACCGGTATCCCCTGTATAAAGCCTCCACATTGACTCTGTACCGGTACCCCCTGTATATAGCCTCCACATTGACTCTGTACCGGTACCCCCTGTATATAGCCTCCACATTGACTCTGTACCGGTATCCCCCTGTATATAGCCTCCACATTGACTCTGTACCGGTACCCCCTGTATATAGCCTCCACATTGACTCTGTACCGGTACCCCCCTGTATATAGCCTCCACATTGACTCTGTACCGGTACCCCCTGTATATAGCCTCCACATTGACTCTGTACCGGTACCCCCTGTATATAGCCTCCACATTGACTCTGTACCGGTACCCCCTGTATATAGCCTCCACATTGACTCTGTACCGGTACCCCCTGTATATAGCCTCCACATTGACTCTGTACCAGTACCCCCTGTATATAGCCTCCACATTAACCCTGTACCGGTACCCCCTGTATATAGCCTCAACATTGACTCTGTACCGGTACCCCCTGTATATAGCCTCCACATTGACTCTGTACCGTAACACCCTGTATATAGCCTCAACATTGACTCTGTACCGGTACCCCCTGTATATAGCCTCCACATTGACTCTGTACCGGTACCCCCTGTATATAGCCTCCACATTGACTCTGTACCGGTACCCCCTGTATATAGCCTCCACATTGACTCTGTACCGTAACACCCTGTATATAGCCTCCACATTGACTCTGTACCGGTACCCCCTGTATATAGCCTCCACATTGACTCTGTACCGTAACACCCTGTATATAGCCTCCACATTGACTCTGTACCGGTACCCCCTGTATATAGCCTCCACATTGACTCTGTACCGTAACACCCTGTATATAGCCTCCACATTGACTCTGTACCGGTACCCCCTGTATATAGCCTCCACATTGACTCTGTACCGTAACACCCTGTATATAGCCTCGCTATTGTTATTTTACTGCTCTTTAGTTACTTTATTTTATCTTTCTCTTTTTTTTTAAACTGCATTGTTGGTTAGGGGCTCGTAAGTAATCATTTCACTGTAAGGTCTACTACACCTGTTGTATTCAGCATTTCACTGTAAGATCTACACCTGTTGTATTCGGCACATGTGACAAATAAATTTTTTTATTATTTTATTTCATAAACAAAGTTAAGCAGGACCCAATGCCCCTGTGTGAAAAGGAATTGCCCCCAGACACTCAATAACTGGTTGTGCCACCTTTTAGCTGAAATGACTCCAACCAAACACTTCCTTTAGTTGATCAGTCTCTCACTTCGTTGTGGAGTGATTTTGGCCCTGTCTTCCATGCAGAACTGCTTTAACTCGGCGAGATTTGTGGATTTTTAAGCATGAACTGCTCATTTCAATTCCTGCTACAACATCTAAATCGGGATTAGGTCTGTACTTTGACTAGGCCATTCTAAAACTTCAAATGTGTTACTTTTTAGCCATTTGCATGTAGAATTTGATTGTGTGCTTTGGATCATTGTCTTGCTTCATGACCCAGCTGCCATTCAACTCACAGACAGATGGCCTGACATTCTCCTATAGAATTATCTGATACAGAGCAGATTTCATGGTTCCTTCTATTAACGCGAGTTGTCCAAGTACCGAGGCAGCAAAGCACCCCCAAACCTTCACCTTTCCATCACACTTGACCGTTGGTATGAGGTTCTTACTGTGGAATGCAGTGTTTAGTTTTTGCCAGGCATAATGGGACCCATCTCATCCCAAAAGTTCAGTCAAGTTTGCCAAAAAGCACCTGGAAACACCTGAATGATCATCAAGACTCTTGGAAGAATGTTCAGATAAGTTTAAGTATAACTTTATGGATGACATGGGTCCCAATATGCCTGGCGAAAACCAAACACTGCATTCCACAGTAAGAACCTCATACCAACGGTCAAGTGTGATGGAAAGGTGAAGGTTTGGGGGTGCTTTGCTGCCTCAGGACCTGGACGACTTGCCTTAATAGAAGGAACCTTGAATTCTCCTCTGTATCAGAGAATTCTACAGGAGAATATCAGTCCATCCGTCTGTGAGCTGAAGCACAACTGAGTCATGTAGCAAGACAATGATCCAAAACACACAATCAAGTCTACATGAAGATGGTTTAAAAAGCAACAAATTAGATGTTTTGGAATGGTGTAGTCAAAGTCCAGACCTAGTCCCAGTTGAGATGTTGTAGCAGGACTTGAAATGAGCAGTTCATGTTTAAAAACACTCAAATGTCGCTGAGTTAAAGCAGTTCAGTATGGAAGACAGGGACAGAATTCCTCCGCAGCGATGTGAGAGACTGATCAACAACTGCAGGAAGCATTTGGTTGCAGTCATTGAAGCTAAAGGTGACACATCCAGCTAAATCAAATTGTATTGGTCACATACACATGGTTAGCAGATGTTAATGCGAGTGTAGCGAAATGCTTGTGCTTTTAGTTCTGACACTGCAGTAATATCTAACAATTCCCCAACAACTACCTAATACACACACATCTAAAGGGATGGAATAAAAATATGTACATATAAATATATGGATGAGCGATGGCCGAACGGCATAGGCAAGATGCAGTAGATGGTATAGAGTACCGTATATACATATGAGATGAGTAATGTAAGATAGATATGCTAACATTTATTAAAGTGGCATTGTTTAAAGTGACTAGTGATCCATTTTATTAAGTGGCCAGTGATGAGTATATATGTTGGCAGCAGCCTCTAAGTTAGTGATTGCTGTTTAGCAGTCTGATGGCCTTGAGATAGAAGCTGTTTTTCAGTCTCTCGGTCCCACCTTTGTTGCACCTGTACTGACCTCGCCTTCTGGATGATAGTGGGGTGAACATGCAGTGGCTTGGGTGGTTGATGTCCTTGATGATCTTTCTGGCCTTCCTGTGACATTGGGTGCTGTAGGTGTCTTGGAGGGCAGATAGTTTTGCCACCAGTGATGTGTTGTGCAGACCGCACCATCCTCTGGAGAGCCTTGCGGTTGCCGTACCAGGCGGTGATACAGCCTGGCAGGATGCTCTCGATTGTGCATCTGTAAAAGTTTGTCAGGGTTTTGGGTGATGCAAAATTTCTTCAGCCTCCTGAGGTTGAAGAGGCGTTGCTGCGCCTTCTTCACCACGCTGTCTGTGTGGGTGGACCATTTTCAGTTTCTCCGTGATGTGTACGCCGAAGAACTTAAGTTTTCACCTTCTCTACTACTGTCCTGTGTCCGTGATGTGACTGGTTTTCTTTTTTGTAGTCTGTGATTTCCTGTAGATCCTGCCACATACGTCTCGTGTCTGAGCCGTTGAATTGTGACTCCACTTTGTACCTACACTGACATTTATGGAGTGCTAAGGGGCAGTTACTTTTTCACACCAGGGCATTGGGTGTTGCATAACTTTGTTAAATAAATCAAATACATATACTTATTTTATTTCATAAAAAAAATAAAAAATAACTTAACTCAGGTTCCCTTTATCTAATATCAGGTTTTGGTTGAAGATCTGGTAACATTCAGTATCAAAAAGGGGGAAACTATTTTTCCTGCCACTCTATATGGCATCAGAAATACCAACACTGTATTTTCTTAAACATTTTTAAAAAAGCACATCTAACTCTTGGCATTCCATTTTCCCGCTGTACCGAAACCGAACCGCGACCCCAAAATGACAGTACGTACCGACGGCAAGTAGCCTGGCGGGTAGGAGCGTTGGACAAGTTTCTGGATCGAATCCCCGAGCTGACAAGGTAAAAATCTGTCGTTCTGCCCCTGAGCAAGGCAGTTAACCCACTTGTTCCCCGGGCGCCCATGACGTGGATGTCGATTTTTAAGGCAGCCCCCCCCCCCCCCGCACCTCTGATTCAGAGGGGTTGGGTTACATGTGGAAGACGCATTCAGTTGAACATCTGACTAGGTATCCCCCCTTTCTCTTAAGTGACACCCCCCCGCCCCCCAAAACGACAATGCGTTCCGAACACTGACCCCAAAACGACTACGTACGGAACCGTGACCCCAAAACGTACGGAACCGTGACCCCAAAACGTACGGAACCGTGACCCCAAAACGACTACGTACGGAAGAACCGTCACCCCAAAACGACAATTCGTACGGAAGAACCGTCACCCCAAAACTACAATACGTACGGAACCGTGGGTTTGGTGAACCGTTACCCATAGTTTGGACTCCCGAGTGGCGCAGCGGTCTAGGGCACTGCATCTCATTGTAAATAAGAATTTGTTCTTAACTGACTTGCCTGGTTAAATCAAAACAACAACAACAAAAAATCTTAGTGGCTAATTTGGTTAGTGTGGTCTATAATCTTCTCAGTAGATTGAGAGACTGGGCATAGACAATATATTGGTGAAGCTAGCTCTTCCCCCAGGCTTAATTTAATGAGGGTCAGGTTTGTCTAAAGTACTGTAATAATGTTCTGTGAATGAGTGGAGCAGCCAATGCCCAGCCACCTTGACTCGCACAGTGATCGACCGGTGGCTCAGTACTAATCAGGTGAGAAGTGGCCCCAGTGCACCTCACTGAGCTGCCCCCTCCCCCACCATCGCTCTTATTCAGACCCCCCCCCCCCCCCCCTTTCCAGATGCAGCAGTAGACCTGTCACTCCGCTTTCTGTTTTTTGAATAGATAGCCTAATAAAAGTACATGATTACATACACAATTTAGTTTAGTGTGTCCAATAAAGTTTATATTATCGTCCTCTCTTAATCCTTGTTTTGAATAGCTCCCATTTTAGAAGGCATCTGCTCTGGGATACGTAACAATGAAGGACCTCCATTTCCTGTTTCCTGTTTGCAAGGTCAACGATCTCTGGTCTAACCCTGTCTGTTAATGCTACTTATTTAATATTGCTTTTTTTTATGTTGAAACTAACACGTTTTTAAAGAACAACCAACCACAGAAAATGTTCTTGATTTGATTTGACGTCCTCATGACTTGCTTCTCTTTAGGGGTGTTTTTTAATATATTTTTTCTTAATTTCATTTTGATTTCTGGACCTTGTGATTTCTGTGTTAACACCATTTGACCTGAGCTGGCCTGCAGACAGCTCCCAGCTCATGTGCTGTGCTGTGTTCAGGCCTCCTCCACATTGTACTGTACTCTACTGCTGCGGTATGTTGTCTCCATGTGAACTGAGCCAGAGAGAGCGGCTTTAAAGAGTGCGAGCTGGGCTGCAGGCGGCAGGCTAGCAGTACACAGATCAGTTTTAAAGAGGAAGGCCACAGGCGGGCCGGGCGCATTTGGTGTATGGCAGCCTCCCCCAGGAGCGCTTCTCTCTCTGCAGGGGACACAGTCTGGACGAGACAGTAAATATTCAACCGTTTTAATGCTGAATGTAGGTACACAGGAAAGGAAAATGCGTAGGTATACGTACATTGGTGAGCTTAAATTATTCACTCCTTTTTTAAATTAGTTTTTTCATCCATTTTCTCTTGCTTGATAAGAAAGAAGCAAATAGATTTTTTGTTGTTGTATCTTTTATTTTTATTTTTTATATCTACTATGTAAGTGTGACGAGTGGGTTTCCCCTCTTTTTATATTCTCTTTAATGAACCAGTGAAGGCTACAAGTCTTATTGAGTGATTCCTGTATGGGCAGGGCTTCTTTTTCCCTTTTGATATATTTTGTGCTCCTGTGTTCTGAAAGCATTCTGCTTGACAGAGAGAAGAACGTATGGGAGAGGCTGGTTGTGATGGGAGAGAGGCTGGTTGTGATGGGAGAGAGGCTGGTTGTGATGGGAGAGAGGCTGGTTGTGATGGGAGAGAGGCTGGTTGTGATGGGAGAGAGGCTGGTTGTGATGGGAGAGAGGCTGGTTGTGATGGGAGAGAGGCTGGTTGTGATGGGAGAGAGGCTGGTTGTGATGGGAGAGAGGCTGGTTGTGATGGGAGAGAGGCTGGTTGTGATGGGAGAGGCTGGTTGTGACACACTGCTTTGTGTAGGATGAAGACGAGTGACTGCCCACGTGTGTGTTGAGAGGCCAATAATGTATACATGGGAGTGTGTATGTTGGGGGTGTATGTGTTGGGAGTGTGGGGGTGTATGTGTTGGGATGTTGTGCGGCTGTATCCTGTGCTAACATGGCATTGTGTCTTTAGGAGGAAGAACGATCCAAACGGGACGAGCTGGAGAAAATCCTGGAAGAGAATAACCGCAAGATCGCTGACGCTCAGGCCAAGCTGGTAAACCCCCTGTTTCCTCCTCTCTGTTCTGTTCAAACGGGGCAATTCTATGATGAAATATGGTCGTTCTTGATATTGAAATACGTGGTCTTTGTAGCTTTCATGCGAAATGCGGTAGTGACATTTTGTTATGCCATTTGAGGGTGTTGACGTAAATTCCCAGAGCTTCTGTGAGAAACGCTACTTTAGAACAACATAGTAATGCATCCTGGCACCGGCTTTGCCTTGATGCTTATCAGTAACCATTAACAATAAGTGGGGTTTTTTTCCCTTTCGTCTGTTTATATTCTGAAACTTGACTCATTTTGTAAGATGGATTTTTATTTGGACATGTACAAATCACTATTGTGGTAAACAAGGTGAAAAGCAGCAGCAGCAGCAACAACAATCTGATTCTAATAACATCTTGGTGGCGCTCAGAAAACATGAACAGTTTGTGGCCATTTTGGCATTGCAGGATCTCTATCCTGACGTGTGTGTGTGTGTGTGTGTGTGTGTGTGTGTCCACCAGGCTGAGGAACAGTTGCGTATCGTAGAGGAGCAGAGAAAGATTCACGAGGAGAGGATGAAGCTGGATCAGGATCGCCAGCGGCAGCAGAAGGAGGAACAGAAAATGATCCTGGGCAAGGGAAAGTCCCGGCCAAAGCTCTCCTTCTCCCTCAAAGCCACCGAATGAGTCTCTCATCCTTCCTCTCTTCCTTCTCCTGCCCTTCTCATCCCACCCAGCTCTCTGCTCCTCCTCCTCCTCCTCCTCCTCTCTGAAACGCTAGCTGTGTGGAAGGCTGAAGGAAGGGAAGCTCATTGCGCTGTCCTGCCACACACCGCCCTGCTCTACAGCCTTGGAGGGAGTCCCACCCACCTCAAACACCTCGCCGCTTGACCGCTTTGACCCCCCCCCCCCCCCACCCTCCCAATGACTTTGTGATTTTTATTTTTTTTATTTTTAAGGATTTGATCTGTCATGTACAAAACTGTCACTACTTGGTCCTCTTACTGTGGCCCACGAGCGGTTGAGTGCCCTCTGTTTCTTTAGGGTAAGTGTGTTCTGTTGAAGCTCATTAAAACTGGGGTTTAGGAGTTGGCCTAGGTTTTCCAGTGCCGTATGAGTCTAACGTAGAAAGCTGATTTCCCCAAGCAGGGCTAACCTAAAGTGATGCTGCAGCCAGGGCTAACCTATACTCAGTAAAGCACGGTGAACCTCCACCTGACAGGTTAATCTTCAACCTCCCTACACCTCACATCAGATGTTTTTATACTCACGTTTCTCCTCGATTTAGATTAGCATCGTGGACAAAGAGACCCCACTGCTGCACAGGGGAACCCAGGCCAATTCCTAATCCTACCCATGGAGCTGGTCAGGTTGGTGTTGCAGGGTTGGAACAGGATACGAGTCTCATCCATGGTCAGGAGTGGGGTGGGCGGGGGGAGACGAGAGACATTTCCTGTATGATGTAATATTTAGAGTCTCTGTCGTGTGGTGTCCTACTCCTGTGAGATAATATATGAAATGAATCCAAACAACAAGGGATTTATTAATCGTGCATCATTTTACTGAACAGTTACTGTTTCAATCTGAGTGAATTGTGCTCTGAAGTAGCCGGTTTCAGACCTGCTCCTTAGTTTGTGTAGAATATTAACTTTCCCCTTCAACTCACTATTGGTTCCTAAAGGATGTCAAAGTCCAGGTAAGATTGACTAGCTACATGGTTTAGGTCTGAGAGAGAGAGAGAGAGAGAGAGAGAGAGAGAGTGTGTGTGTGTGTGACAGTATGTATGGCTGACCTCTGGTAAGGGGCTTCATGAGTAAGTGAAATTTGTCTTGTGGTAATTTCCCCAATTTGTTAATGGGGACTGAACAATTTACCAATAAATCCATTGAATGCATACAACTGTCTCGTATTGTGTTTTCCGTTCAATGCTTATTTCCCATTGGTCAATTGTTGACAAAATATCTAATTGGTCAAAATGACCAATTATGTGAATATCAGAATTGGGCTGCATGTGTAAACCGCCAATAACCATGTTTCTATGCTAGTAAAGTCCATATATAAAGTTATCAGGAAAGCTGTGATGTAATAGGAAGTTTCGGGTACAATTTTATAAATGCTGACATTTGTTCAATCGACATGGTGTGGTCTTTTTGTGTCAGTAAAATGTATTATGCGAGAGAATGGCTAGCCAGTTAGCGAAAATGGTGGTGGAAACGCCTTTATGCGCAAATACTAATATAATAATCATATTAACGCCAATTTCGGAATCACGCGATGGTATGGTTGTGTGGTCCTCTCACTAAACCTACGGAAAATCATGCACTTTATTAGTCTACTGCATAAATACATTATAATTAACGTCATAGTGATCTTAATGCTCATTTCCAACCGATATTGAAGATCTTCTGGTGACATGATGCCGTATTTGTCAAGACTGCCGTTTGACAAATATTCTTTCTCTTTGGCACAAAGTCATGTAGAGCAGCCTACAAGCACTGAACCTGCGAGCTGTTGGCTGGAGCTACGTCGTGTCGAGATCAGAGTGGGCACATTTTGCTGTTTTATTAAAGCAACAGTTTTTGTGAACACAACTATTGGTAGTGTTGAAACAAATTTAACTTTAGATTTGTATTCGGTACATGAACACGAGTTAAATAAAATACACTATAAGAGAAAAGGTAGATATTTTATTTTATTTTTGGAGCGCACTGTAATCATGCAGTGGTTATTTCCCCCCAACAACTCAGTTTGGTGAAAAAGCCACTGGTGTGGAAAATGCTCATATTTTCTTTATGTGAATATTATAATTGCATGTAAATCTGTCGCCAATTGGATGGAAAAATAGCTAATGCATCACTATTTGCTCATGGATTTTCTCAGGATTTTCCCCAGTGAGCCACATTCCAGGGGATTTTTAATTTTGAACTGGATCACAATTTGTAACCTTTTTTTACAGTTTTTAACGGTCTACCTTTCTCATTTATCTATTGTAACCTACAGCATCGATGAACGTTTGAACATCTTGATGAACAATCTGGCCTTAATGGCCATGTACTCTTATAATCTCCACCCGGCACAGCCAGAAGAGGACTGGCCACCCCTCAGAGCCTGGTTCCTCTCTAGGTTTCTTCCTAGGTTCTGGCCTTTCTATGGAGTTTTTCCTAGCCACCGTGCTTCTACACCTGCATTGCTTGCTGTTTGGGGTTTTAGGCTGGGTTTCTGTACAAGCACTTTGAGATATCAGCTGATGTAAAAAGGGCTTTGTAAAGACATTTGATTTATGATACGATTTATATTTAATTTAAGGAATGAAGAGGATGATACAATTTGCATTTTAAATAAATTCGTCTGTATATTTGGACAGTTGATCTTAGCAGTGATGTGAATTCAAGATAATTATTTTGGAATACGGGAGCTGACTGGAGTCTCAGTCACATGAACTTCCAGGTGGATCACACACAGGACGTTGTGCCAAAAGGTTCAAATGAAATGTTTGACATGCCAAATCCTGGACGTGAGAGCGACCGTCCATCCTTAAATAACCACCATGTCCATGCAGGAACCTCGGCTTTTAAAACCAACCCGGGTAATTGGAGACAGTGACGTTCTCTCTCTCTCTCGAACACGCACACAGAAACGAAGTACCAAGACAAATATGCCACTATTGTAACACATCTGAAAGTATCCATCAGCGTTGAAACGAAGCATTAAGTCGGGGAAGACTTTGGAACATTATAGTATAGGTCACTTTAAATGACGTGTGTGTTTACTGTGTTTTCAGCGACAGGGTTCATGCACAGTGAGTTCAGCAGGACTCTGTTTGATCCCGTTACAGGTTCAGGACACCCACCCATAGACCTGAGATGTTCACCGAGTAATGTTGGTAACATCAAAGACAAGAGCAACCGAATAAACAGAGGTCCGACCATGATAACTCAGTCCCGCTGGTTAGCGGGCCTTTCAAGTGAGAGAAAAAAAATGGAAAGTTTAGCCACATCAAGTCTATTCAATTGTTTTTGTTTGAAGTAGGCTGCAGTACAATAGCCTATAATGATAAAAGTAACACAGAGGACAACCATTTTCCATTACAAGCTTGTCTATTTTCTGCCTAAATGACTTTGGTTTTTCCAGCAGTGTAGGCTAGCCTACAGCAGACCGACACTATCAATGATAGCCACACATTACATTCAATTTAAGCCATGTATAGTTTCTATTTAAGTGAAGAGAAATATATTTAAACATTTCACACACACATTACTATGAATGTTTCTCTTTTAACAACGCTATGCTTTAGGCCTAGTGTTAATGCAGGCTTTTTATCACCTAGTTATGCAATTTAAGGTTGATTGGAGATGGAACGTTTGAAAGTATTTGAGGAGTAATTTCAAGCTAAACGATATGTGGCGGTTTCCCACGAATAGTCCTGGAATAAAAACAAACTCAATCGAGAATCCCCATTCAAAAGGCTTTTTATTTAGACTAGGACAATTCTTAAATATGTGTCCGGGAAACTGCCCCTAAATTATGATAATACTACTACTAATAATAATGACAATAATAAGAATATGATTCTTGAAATAGGCTTACTTTATTGAGCCGTTTTAAGGAGACATAATTCCTGGCAAAAAATGTATTCTGATTATTATAACACATTTCACAACAGGCCTAATTCACTATGGACATATTCTATTGTTATTACGTTTCACATTTGAGTAATTTATCAGACGCTCTTAACCAGAGCGACTTACATAGACAGGCTTAATAACAAAACTGTCCAATCATCTGTCTTACAATATATGTATATATTGAAGCTGAATGTGTTTAAAAGTGCACTATTCAGAAACGTAACCAATGTGTTGAAGAGAGTGTGTGTATATTTTCCGAGTCCTTGCTAGACTTGCTGACTGATAGCCTACCCAGGAAAGGCGCAGAGCAATCACTACCGATTGTTTACGGCTAATACCGGGATATTTTTAAGACTGAGGAACTCGCCGCTTCCTCTCTTCTCCCGAAGGCAGCATATTATCTGGAATACTGACACTATTCCATTACACTTCCTATTGTGTTTTCAGAGAGGGTAAAAGGCCTAAGCGTCTATATAGGCTTCACTTTTTTATTCGTTCACTTTACATTCTGTAGACTTTTTTATGTTGTCTTACATTTGCACTTTGTAAGCACAAGCATCCGTTACTTTATAACATTCACATGTTTATTTAGATATTTTGTTATTCCTCCTTAACCGTTCGTTCATCTTTCGTTTGTATTTATCATATGTTCTTAGCCTAATCTTCGCCAAATAAACATAAATTGGACGGCGGTCATTCTGTCGGTGTAGACTGGTCGGTGAAGTCGCGCATTCCACCCTGGACCCCAATTATCTACGTCGTGCGACTACAGCCCATTTTTATCAGCTAAACAAGTAGTGCCAAAAGCAATTGTAGCTTTAAATACATCACTGACTAAATAAATGAAGCTATTCGAAAGTGTGAAAATGTCCCACGTTTGGACTGACACATGTTATTACGTTTGAAAAGGTGTTTGGGTTGCAATGGCTCATCAAATCTGCGGCCATTACACTAATTACAGTTTACCTTGATCTGTCTCAATTTACTATAAAAGTACATTTTAGGTCCCATTAGGTGATTCTCATAAAAAAAAAAAAAAACGATGCGCATTTTGTTCTATAGGACTAATATCTAGAAATCACATTGTTGTAGACTGGTGGTGGTAAGTTTGTAATAACTTAATAATAACTTAATGATAATGACAATAATTATCATAATAATTATAGCCTAATAATTAAATAAAGAATTCGAGTTTGAAAATAATCAAACACCGAAACCATAAACCAAAGATTTGTGTTTTATAAATTGATGATAAATTACATAATTATCGATAATAAAGATTCAGATTCTCCCTTTGAATGACTTCTTGGTCAATTTTGATCAAACATTTGCATAAAAGTTGATTAAAAGAAATATTCGATTGTTCAAAACGTCCACTCACCCTTCTCCAAGCGAGCATCCGCTAGTGTGCGCTGTTGCCTTTTGCTAAAAAGTTGCCTTCCACGCCTTGTTGTTTCAGGCGGTTGATGTGGATCCCAATGTGGGACATTTCATATACATTCTGATTTAGGCCCTACAATATTACTACACACGTCGTGAATGTTGTGTGGAGTATTTTGATATTAATATAGGAATGTCATCAACCAATAAATCAAGTGTTCGCAAATGTGCGAGGTTACCTATTACAAATAAAGACCGAGTCACTTTATCACGCCAAGTTAAATAAAGGTTCAATTTGAATGTAAAAAAAAAAAAAAAAATCACCTGCTTAATATTCTTGACATATCATATCCTCTAGTTATTATACTTGACCTACATCGTGTTGCCTAAAGCGATGTTGTGAGAACACTATAACCTAAATATCACGCATATTGCATTTTATTTTAAAGATCGTTTTTCAGATACAATTTCTATCTTGGTCAATGTACTATTAATACAATAGAACGTCATTTGAATGATTTTTCCAATTCTATTCCATTCGTTCATACTGCTGTTTTACACTTGAACCAGTCGCCGAGTTGCCTCGTTTGATTGACAGGACTATTCCTAATGACTTTCGGACATGTGCCCAATGAGGAGCACCGTGGGCGGAGACACGGTGAAACAAGCTCTGCCAAACATTCTGAATCCCGGTCAGTTGCTCTGCGCAGCATTCAAGCGTTCAAAGCATCGCTCTACGTTTTCGACCAAAGCATTTTCATTCGGATCTGCAGGATTCAAACCACAGCAGTTCATTTGTAACCGAAATGGACCCATAGTATGACAACTTTCATTTGACTTGATTTGTTTTGTTTTTCTTCTTCATTGTCATATTTGATATTTATTTTTCTTCATCCGATATCATTTATTTTTCTTTAATTTTTCTACTCTCATCCACAATTGATTTGCAGGCAGTTTGCTCACGACCACCCATCTCTAAAGGGAATACTGTATCTCGAGCCGATCTCTCTCTTTCTGTCTTTCCTGCTGCTATTCGAGAGGAGCTCGGGCACTTTGGATCGGTACCTTGACGGGTTTACCAAGAACCGGACAAAAAGGGGGATTTATTCTTTGCGTGTGCGCTTGTGGAAGTGGACAACGGCGGTGACAGGGTCGCCTTTCTGTTGTGAGGAATGTACCCTGTGCTCAGGTCTGCTCGCTGAGGGAGAATATCAACGCGTTATCTTCTTCCCTCTGAATGAAAGACTGCTTTGCACCTTTGGTTTTGTATTCCCGAGGTGTTCACATAAAGGGACTAACTCGGCAGCAGGTCTTTTCTTGGAGATGCACTACATTTGATTGGTTTTACGCATTCACTATTTCGTCCCTTTTTTTTCTCCATTTTCAGATCGTGATATAGAGTTTAATTGCCTCAGTCATTCTCTTGGGCGTTTCACGACTCTTCTTTGGACATATCATTTCGGATCGGATTGTGACCCTCCCGAAAGACCGTAATAATGGGGGACTCGATGTGGAGATATTATTTAGGAGTTTTGTTTATTGCCTGCAAGGTGATCTTGACCAGGGCGATAATTATGGACGCCATATATTGGAACACAACAAATACCAAGTAAGTGAAGCACGCGTCGACCACACTCATTCAACAAGGGGAACATACCATATATATATATTCAATTCAATGTATTTGGGGTAAAGACATGATTTAGCGCAGTCCATGACCTTTGTAAATAAGGCTTGTCACGTTATATTATAAACAAGGTGTCCATATGAATACGTGACATGATAGCTGTAATATTCTCTAAAGGTTACATTTATAGAATAGCTCATTGACATACATTTTATAGAGTTTTTTTGTTGCGTTGAGGCGGTTTTTGCGCCGACGGCAACGCATCGGGCGAAGGTGGTAACGTACTTAGACGTACATAGGCGATACAAAAACCTCTGTTGATAGCGAGATGATGAATGCTAGTAGGGTATTTTGTAGTTTGTATTATTTCCTGTGTTTACTGTAGATGCTATAGTGGTCAGTTGTTTACAGAAAGTCTGCTTATAAACACGATGTGGTTACAGTTCAGACAAACTTACATTTTAAACAAAAAAATGCTCCACTTCTTTGGTCAATAATAGTCAGATATACTTCACCAAATTATGGAAAATCGTAATATTTCAATATTTTGAACACAAATGGAGACCTATAATATACCCTTCCATGTATATATGTTCATGTTAGCCTCTTCCGCACACGTTTGAATAAATGACATTATACATGCACTTTGGTGGCCTATTAAACACATCCATGACGTTTTACGCGAATGCTATTAGCCAATATGAAAATAAACGTATGACATATTTGTAATTGTAAATTATTCCCATAAAGTTAGACCATGGGTCCTATTAGTTGACGATAGCTTTAGTGCGCTGTAAGTCTATTCGGGCTATTGCTCTTCTATGGACCAAGGTTTTTGTTTGGTCGGCCTGTTCAACTTTATCATATACAGCATGGGTCCAGTCTAAATTAGTAGACCCACTTGGTTTTAGCATCTACATAGAGTAAAAAAAAAAGGGAATAATATGTGAAGAATTATGATAGTATAATCACTAGTGAATTAAAACCTTTATTAGATCAGTATATTCCCTTTTCGTGTGCAACCATCACTAACTCAAGTCAGCCTTTCATGTAAATGAAGAGTTGATGCAGAAAACATCGCAACCTCAGACGAGGAATTTCAGGGGGTCAAACCCCAAATGGTGAGGCTCTCTCCTCTTTGTGCCAATTTCCACACGGCATAACTCGGATTTGCTTAATAATTCAACTTTTGGCTTCAATTCAACAAGGAGCTTGCATTCCCCAGCTACCCCCTCCTAAACAGGCCTGAATAAATACACATGAAACAAGTGGTATCGGGAAGGTTATGACAGATAGACTAACAGGTGTCCATTGTAGATTTGACTTCATGATTGATAATCACAGATTTTATGGATGCGGGCTCTTCTCTCGTCAGATTATCTTTAGACATGCCAGTCTGTGCGTTCTGACGGCGTTGACTTTATTGCTGTGGCATTTATCGTCGGAATTCATGAGAGGATTTCAGTTTTCGCTGTGGAGCTTGTATCCCACGGAACAGTTGCTATGCCGCATGCGTATAGAGGTCTGGCGTTTGGCTGGAGGCTTCAGTGGCTGTGGAATAGTGGTAGCAACAACCGTTTGCATTCAGCAGGAACATCGACGATTGGCAGAAGTCGTTGTCAATGAAACGCCTGTAAATATCTACCAAATACGTATTTTTGTTTCTATTTATTTTAGACCCACAATATACGGTACATCATTTGAAATCATTACATCAGCCTCGAGCGAGTGAGATGAAGTAGGGAGAAAAACGGAAGGACACTCATTAGATGATGGTTTGGCTGAAGGTGGGGGAGGCGAGGAGTTTAGTGGGTCTGTAGCGCGGTTGCGAGACGGTTGGTGCGGATGCAACGCGTCGCAATGACGCCTGCTTTGCATTAAGCAGTTGGTCACACACTCCAAGTGCAGTGTGACTTTATTTAAGCAAACTTTTAACCTCCGTCGTGACACATTGTTGTCTATTCAGTGTAAAAACAACACCAATAAAAACATTATTCGTTTCTGACATCATCAAATAATCAGTCAATTACTTAATTGGTGGCCTATACGCCTTTCAAAGTCTATTCTTCTAACCTATCCTAAACTCTTTTGCTGTCCTAGTCCTCCAAAATATAAAAATATACAGGCCTATGTGCTTGTAGAAATAACCTATATTTTATATTCTTTAAAGGGAACGTTCTTCATTTATAGCAGTAAATGCATGCCTTTAAAATTGCTGTGTGTCATTTAACGTGGCACGTTACCATTCCTATTGAAACAAAGTGTTCACCCTCGAAGCAAGTATAGGCGTTAACTAGGGCCCACAAAGACAGCGGGCATTCCACGGAATTAGCTTGTGTGCACATTCTTTACGTTCTGTCTGGAATGACAGCTGATGATCAGGTGAGGTGATGTTATTCTATAGTCATATAGACACTATTGTCTAGACAGGAACATGTTGGACCTCAGCAATTCACCTTTTCTATATTCTGCTGACAGAATTACAAAGTTAAATCAACGTTTACCTCACTTGAATATATGCCTATAGTACTTAGTCATATTGGGCCTTGTTAAAATACAGCCTCAATTCATGTTGAATGTCTAATCTCATATTCTCAATGGAAGTCTTATAAGACAACAGATCCATAAAACATTTGACTGAATTATAATTTCAAACTTTCAAAGATGTATGGTTTTCAGGTTTACAGGCTTTACTGAAGAGCGTAAACATCTTTGATTCTCACATACAACAATATGTTGAGTCTTTCTCGCTAGGAAATTGAGTAGTGTTCTTCTTTAACATTCAGGGAGGGTGTTAGACTGGGCCATGCTTTGCCTTGCCTTGCCTTGCCTTGCCTTTAAGGTTTGTGTGTAGGCTGAGAGAGTGGAAAAGGCTGGAGCGATGCACTCTCTCTGTGGTCTGTGTGTCTGTACTGTGTGTGTGTGTGTTTGTGTCTGTGGTCTGCTCGGGTGTGTGTGTGTACTGTGTGTGTGTGTGTCTGTGGTCTGCTCGGGTGTGTGTGTGTACTGTGTGTGTGTGTCCCATATATGCAGAGGATAAAACTCACACCATGGGCCCTCAGTGTTGTTTACGCTTTACAACTTTACAACTTTACAGTTTTACTACTTTACAACTTTACAACTTTACTACTTTACTACTTTACAGTTTTACTACTTTACTAGTTTACTGCTTTAAAACTTTACAACTTTACAGTTTTACTGCTTTACAACTTTACAACTTTACTACTTTACTACTTTACAGTTTTACTACTTTACTAGTTTACTGCTTTAAAACTTTACAACTTTACAGTTTTACTGCTTTAAAACTTTACAACTTTACAGTTTTACTAGTTTACTGCTTTACAACTTTACTAGTTTACTGCTTTACAGTTTTACTACTTTAATACTTTACTACCGATGCCTGAGCCTCCTCAGAAAGACCAGACCCCCAGCTCCCCCATGCCCCCTTACTCTAGTAATCCATTTTGTAGTTGGGCGCAAGAAACAAAAGGGAGGTCTGCTTTACACGGTTTATGTGAAGGAACAGTCCCTCTTCTCCAGTGCAGTTCATTAAGAGATTACATAGAAACCAGGGCCTTTGTGGGAGACGGGGGCACATCTATGCCTCCTTTTGTGAATAGGGGGAGGGAGTGTGGGGGGGGGGGGTGAAGATGTAGATCCACTATGAATGAGTGATGAGGACAGGCTAAATGTTGTAATGTTGCCCTCGTCCCTCCATCCATCTTACCCACATCACCAAACTACCCAGGGAGTCCCCACTGATTCTCTCTCTCTCTCTCTCTCTCTCTCTCTCTCTCTCTCTCTGTGTCTCTCTCTCTGTCTCTCTCTCTCTCTGTCTCTCTCTCTCTCTCCTCTCCTCTCTTCTCTCTCTCTCTCTCTCTCTCTTCTCCTCCTCTCCTCAGTGGTCTTCTCCGCTCTCCTCTCCGTCTCCGCCTCTCTCTGGTCTCTACATCGGCCCTCTCTGCTCTCTCCTCTCCTTCTCTCTGTCTTCTCTCCAGTAGCTCTCTCGTCACTTCTCCTCTCTCTCTCTTCTCATTCTCTTCTCTCCTCTCTCTCTTCGCTCTCTCCTTCTCGTTCTCTCCTCTCCCTCTCTCTCTCTCTCTCCTCTCGTCCCTCCTC